>NW_026652059.1:0-37881 GCF_029873635.1 Malania oleifera
TTTGGCGGTAGATGCTTTTAGTGCAGTCACAGTGTCTTAGCCCTGTTATGCTCAATTGAGTCTTTCATTTAGGACAGTTCAGACAGTTTCTAAGTGTTACGAACCTAATCAATTAGTTTCTATCTAAAAGCTCACTATCTCTAAGTTTCAACTTCATGGCCTTAAGGTTCTCTACCCTCAGCCATGGCCCGTTTAGCTAGGCTATTAGCCTTTGTTTAGCTCCCAAACAGGAGGCAAGCCTCTAAGGATTTTTCTGATCATTTTCATATGTGGATGGGATTATGTATTTTCCTAATGCCATGCAAGTGTGAGTATGATGACATTGCAGGGAGTTTAGGATTTGTGTGTGAATCTAGTGTACTGGCTTCTGAATGACTCACCTACATTTCATCCTAAAGCCTAATTTACTCACTGGTCAACATATCTATCTCACTGTCTTTCACATCTCTAGTTGACCTCATATGTGACCTCTAATTTATCCCATATTTCTTTGCAGTTTTGAACATGCCAAATACCTAAATCTCGTTTAAATTCATTCAATCAAAGAGCTACAATATAAAGATTGATTAGGCAGTGGCATTAAGACTAACGGCTTTCCATCTCATCTCATCATTTTCATCCTCAGTATTAGGAACCATAGGTTGCAACCCTCATTCTCATAGGGACATAGTTCCCTTAGACTTGAGACAATCCTCCACACCTTCCAATCAGTATTCTGAGGTAAGATGCGAAATCCTCTGTTTCCGAGGTGTAATTAAACACCGCTAAGAATTAAAAAAAAACAGGGGGAGGTGTGTGGAAAGATAAGATGGTTTCCCTCAGGGAAAAGGGGGGAAAGAAAGAAAAGGGGTCACGGCGCTATGAGGCCATATGTGAACTTTGTGCCAAAATACAACAATCAAGTCTATTGCAACCTTGCTCTGATACCAATTTACTAGCTTACCGTGATACCAAGAGTCCCAAGGGGGGGGTGAATTGGTGGTTGTGAATGGTTGTTATTGATGATTTGATGAGGGGGGGTGAGGTGAATCTGTGGTTGGGTGTGAGGATGAATTGAGTGACTTTGTTGAAAAGATGAGGTGAATTTGTGAAATTGGTTATTAATTGTTTTAAATTTTACCTCTAAAGGTGTATTCCTCCTAGCAGCAGTTGATGTTCACCAAGCCTAGGGGGTCATTCGTGCAAATTGATGTAAATTGTGCCAAGAGATCAAGATGAAGACAGTTTAAACAATCACACAAAGTTAATAAGAAAGCAGGTTAAAGAGAAGCGGACACTGGCGGATATGTATCGAGGTTCGGCCAATCCGCCTACGTCCCCCGCTTGGCTAACCATGGCACACAGGATATCACAAATACCTTGCTCACTTTTCTTAAACGGGGGGGGGGGTGGAGCGGTCACCATATAAACCCAGGTCAAATTACCACAGGGTATGACCTAAACCTTAACAAGGTCAATTAGCGGGGGCTTCTGACCTCAAACCTTTAACACCAATCCCTTACCGGGATGGATACCGCCCCCTCAGGCCACGCTTGGGATGGAATCTTGGATGGAATCTTCAGATATACAATCAAAGGTACAATACAATTGTGCGGTCAAGTAAAAGCAGATATGTACCACAAATGCGCACAAACACCAAAACACCCACAAGGATTATTTTAAAATGTAAAAGCTCTGTGTGGTCTAAATATGTCAACTCTTCAACTATTTTTCTATCAGTTGTAACTGAAACACTCGTACGTGAGAGTGTCAATTAATATAATCTGTGCCACTTCAAAATATTCAGTCAAAAGTGTTCACCAGAATACCAAGCAAGCATCCTCAATATTATCAATTCAAATAGAATGCGTATGTGCTTGTTTTGCAAAAGTAGATAATCTTTGTTTCGGAAATGATATATATTTAGAAAAACTTGTACAACAAAAATACCACAAAGATTTTTATACACACACACACGAATATCCTTTTCCAAATATATCAATATTGAACACCACAAGGATATTCAAAATGTTTGAAAAGTATTTGGCAATCTCCTCAAACAAAAATGAACTTCCTTAGATATTGACCACTAGAGTGCAATACTTGGGATTTGTCACAAAGGAAAGAGTCTTTCTTAGGGCAGAGGCTTATTGGCAAAGCCTCCTAAGAAAAACTTAGGTTGTATGCTCTCAAAAATCGATTAAAAACACAGCAATATGAAGAAGCAAACCAAAAATAAAGACTCAAAGGGACCTCAATACCACTTACAAATGATGGGATAGAGTAAGAGTTGTTAAGCTGAGTAGGTTTTCAAAGTAAGGTAAGTAGTCAAGTAGTAGGAGGCCAAATATGAGTATTGGCTTGAGAGAAAATTTTCTTAATTATTTGCTAAATCGGCGAATTCCACAAAATGAAGGAAGGAGTATATATAGGCAATACAAGAATTTTGACGTGGGGACTTATTAGGAATTTCAGGGAAAAGAAAGATTAATGACACTTAAGAAAATTTAACCCTGTTTAAAAAAATTTAATCGCGGTAAAAAAAAAATCAGGGCAAAACCCGAGAGGTCGGCTCGACCAAAAGTTAGCTCGGTCGCCGGGACTCAATAGCGTCGGTTCGACGAGGGCTTTGAATAAGGGGGTCGGTCGACCGGGGGGTTAGGGCGATTTTTGAAATCTCCGAGTTTCGGTTCTCGACCGAGGGCCTTTTTGAATGTCGGCTCGGTCGACCGAGTTGTGGAATTCTCCCGAGTGCGCTTTCGGTTCGACCGAGTTAGTTTTTGAGTACAAAAAGTGGGTCTCAGGTCGGGGACCGGGGGGTCAAAATAGTTGACTTCCCAGGTTGGTTCGGTCGACGAGGGTCAAGATGACCTGTTAAGGGGTCGGTCGAACGGGACCGGTGTCAAATAGGTTGGACCCGGACGGTTTCGGTCTCGGACCGGGCCCAATTTTGAACTGTTTGGCTCGGTCGACAGAAAGTGGCACCAAAGGTGCAATTCGGTCCCCGAATTGGACAAAACTCAATCAATTTAAGTGCATCCTAATAAAAAAAATATGTTGCATATGTGTGTGTCCTAGGCCACGTGGGGTTCCCATTTTGAAGACACCGAAAAAGTCCGGTCGCGGGACTTTCGGTCGCCCGAAGGCTCACACTCTAAGGTCTTTCTTGGTTCGGTTGAGCTGACAAAGTAAAGCGTTCATGTGATGTGTGGAGCTTATTATACAAACCAATAGAGTAACCCTCATTACCATTACAGACCGGGCCCCCTACCTAATTACTATTACAGACAACATTAAATTAGGAATTACAAATGGGGAATATGAAATTGGTCTTCAAGCTTTCACGGCCTGTGAATGTATGTTAGTATTAAACCTGCACATGAATGGGATATTATTTATTAAATCAATGAGTTTGTCATTATCAAAAAACCAGGGCTGTGTGACCTATAGGTCAACTACGGGAGGAAAAAACCTGGGACACGCTTAATTCAAAATGGGCAAACCTGGAACAGGAAATTTTTAAAAAACACACAATGGAAAAACTAAAGTAGACACATACTAAACAAAAAAACGAACCCTACTCTAAAAATCGAACCTTTAGCATAATTAAGAGATTAGATATAAAACTCAAAAGACTTCACAATTTAAAATGCAAACATGGAATTCAACGGAACATTTTTTAAAAAGTAGTAAACAAGAACGAAACACAAATTAAAAACACAAACTGTACTTAATCATGACCCAAAAACTTAAAAATCGCATTTCATTTAAATTTCGACAAAAAAAAAATATTGCAATTTAAGTAGACTGCTAAATTAAAATAACTATCATTGATAAATAAAGAAATAATTTAACAATAATGAAATGCCCAACCATTACTCAACTAAACAAAAAGAAAGAAAAATCCAATAACATTAAAAAAAACTAAAATTCTTCAATATTCCAAGATTCAAAGAAAAGTAAATAGAAGAAGAAAGAAAGGAAAGAGAGAGAGAGAAACAAATCCACGGAGCCGTGAAGTTGCTTGCTGTGCTGGAGAAGTTGCTGCTGCGCTTGGGTGGTCCTGCTATGGAGTCGGCTAGTGTTCTGCTATGCTTGGGGACTGCTGAAGATGGTGGAGGAGGCTGGCCGTACTGCAAGAGGGCAGAGGAGGCCAAAGAGAAAGAGAGGAAAGAGGGAGAGTGAGGGAGGAAAGACAAAGGGAAGGAAGAGAGACAAGGGGGAGAGAAGCAGAATTGAAAAGAACAAAAAAAACAAACTAAAGAAGAAGAAGAAGGAAAAAAGGAGAATGGGGAGCCATGGGGGCTGCCTACGCAGGAAGAGAAAGAGAAGGGTTAAATAGGATAGGGGGGGAAAGGCCCTAGACTCGAATAGGAAACCCGAATTGCTATATTTTTTCATTTTTTTCTTTCTTATTCATCGCAAATCTGACTCTTTTTGAGCCCGTATCCCACAAAACTCAAAACACAAAAGTTGTAGATAATTCTTTCCTCTTTCTACAAAAATTTGAATCGTCTCGATCAGAGCTTTGACGGAAAAAGTTATACACAAAAATATGAACAGGTGTCGGTTTTGATTCCCGGGAATTTTCCTGCGACAAAAAATTACCAAAACTTCATAATAGTGCAATAAAGTTCAAGAATGATGATTTTGGCATTTTATTAAAATATTGGACAATTTTAGATATTTAATTAAAAATATAAACCGTAAAACTCGGGTTAAACGTCCAATTACGCAGTTTCGGTGCGTAATCACTAAACCCAAATACGCTAAACCCTAAACCGTAAACCCTAAACCCTAAACCCCAAACCCAAAACCCTAAGACCTAAGCCGTTACCCAAAATCGTAAACCCTAAACCCTAAACCCTAAAACCTAACCCCTAAACCGTAAACCCTAAACCCTAAACCCTAAAACCCTAAACAATAAATCCTAAACCCTAAACCCCAAAACCTAAACCCTATACCCTAAACCCGAAACACTAAACCCTAAACCCTAACCCTAAACCCTAAACCCTAAACCCTAAACTCTAATCCCTAACCCTAAACCCGAAACCCTAAACACTAAAATCTAAACCCCAAAACTTAAACACAAAACACTAAACCCTAAACCCTAAACCCTAAACCCCAAACCCAAAACCCTAAAGCCTAAGCCGTTACCCAAAATCGTAAACCCTAAACCCTAAAACCTAAACCCCAAACCCTAAAACCTAACCCCTAAACCGTAAACCCTAAACCCTAAACCCTAAAACCCTAAACAATAAATCCTAAACCCTAAACCCCAAAACCTAAACCCTATACCCTAAACCCGAAACACTAAACCCTAAACCCTAACCCTAAACCCTAAACCTTAAACCCTAAACAATAAACCCTAAACCATAAACCCTAAACCCTAAGCCCTCAACCCTAAACCCTAACCCTAAACCCTAACCCTAAACCCTAAACCCTAAACCCTAAACTCTAATCCCTAACCCTAAACCCTAAACCCTAAACCCTAAACTCTAAACCCCAAAAACTAAACCCTAAACCCTAAACCCTAAACCCTAAGACGAAAGTCCTTACCCAAAACCGTAAACCGTAAACCCTAAACCCAAAACCCCAAACCCAAAACCCAAAACCCCAAACCTAAATCCAAAACGCTAAAACCAAACCCCTAAACCGTAAACCGTAAACGCTAAACCCTAAACCCTAAACCCAAAAACCCTAAGCCCTAAATCCTAAATCCTAAACCATAAACAATAAACTGTATACCCTAAATCCTAAACCCTAAACCCTACACCCTAACCCTAAAACCTAAACCCTAAACCCTAAACCCTAATCCCTAAGCCCTAAAACCCTAAACCCTAGCCCTAAACACTAAACCCTAAACCCTAAACCCTAAACCCTAAACCTTAAACCTTAAACCCTAAACGCTAAACCCTAATCCCTAACCCTAAACCCGAAACCATAAACCTTAAACTCTAAACCCTAAAACCTAAACCCAAAACCCTAAACCCTAAACCCTACCATAAACCCTAAACTTTAAACCCTAAACCCTAAACAATAAATGCTAAACCCTAAAACGTAAACCCTAAACCCTAAACACTAAAACTTAAACCTTCAACCCTAAACCCTGAACCCTATAGTCTAAACCCTAAGCCTAAGTCCTAAACCCTAAACCTAAGTCCTAAACCCTAAACCCAAAGTCTAAACCCTGAACCACAAACTCATACCCTAAACCCTAAACCATAAACCCTAAACCCTAAACCCTATAGTCTAAATCCTAAACCCTAAGTCCTAAACCCTAAACCCAAAACCCTAACCCTAGACCATATACCCTAAATACTAAACCCCAAACCCTAAACACTAAGCCCTAAACACTAAGCTCTAAACATTAAACCCTAAACCCAAAACCATAAACCCTAAGCCTAAACCACAAACCCTAAACCCTAAACCCTAAACCCTAAACCCTAAACCTTAAAACCCTAATCCATAAACTCATACCCTAAACCCCAAACCATAAACCCTAAACCCTATAGTCTAAACCCTAAACCCTAAACCCTAAACGTTAAATCCTAAACCCTAAACAATAAACGCTAAACCCTAAAACATAAATCCTAAACCCTAAACCCTAAAACCCTCAACACTAAAGCCTAAACCCTAAACCCTAAACTCTAAACCCTAAACCATAAGCTCTAAACCCTAAATCCTAAACCCTAATCACTAAACCCTAAACCCTAAACCCTAAAGTCTAAACCCTAAACCCTAAACCCTAAACGCTAAACGCTAAACCTAACCCTAAACCCCAAACCCTAAACCCTAAACCCTAAACTATAAACCTTAAACCCAAAAACCTAAACCCCATACCCTAACCCTAAAACCTAAACCTTAAACCCCAAACCCTAACTAATAAACCTGAAACCCTAAACCCCAAACCCCAAGTCCTAAACCCTAAACCCTGACCCTAAACCCCAAACTCCAAACTCTAAACCCTAAACCCTAAACTTTAATCCCTAACCCTAAACCCTAAACCCTAAACCCTAAACCCTAAACCCTAAACCCTAAACCCTAAACTTTAATCCCTAACCCTAAACCCTAAACCCTAAACCCTAAACCCCAAACCTTAAACCCTAAACCCTAAACCCTAAACCCTAAACTCCAAACCTCAAAACCTAAACCCAAAACCCAAAACCCAAAACCCAAAACCCTAAACCCTAAAACCCTAAACCCTAAACCCTAAACCCTAAACGCTAAGACCTAAACCCTAACCCTAAATCCTAAACTGTAAACCCCAAACCCTAAACCCTAAACCCTAAACCCCATACCCGAAACGCTAAAACCTAAACACTAAACCTTAATCCCTAAAACTTAAACCCTAAACCCTAAACTATGACCCTAAACCCTAAACCATAAATACTAAACCCCAAACCCCATACCCTAACCCTAAACTCGAAATGCTAAACCCTAAACACTAAATCCTAAAACCTAAACCCGAAACCCTAAACCCTAAACCCTAAACCCCAAATCCAAAAACCCTAAACCCTAAACCCAAAACCTTAACCCTAAACCCTAAACCCTAAACCCCGAAAAATAAACCCTAAACCCTAAAACCCTAAACCCTAAACCCTAAACCCTAAACTCTGTACACTAAACCCTAAACCCTAAGACCAAAGCCCTTTCCCAAAATCGTAGACCATAAACCTAAACCCTACGCTCTAAACCCAAAACCCTAAACTCAGAAACCTAAACCCTAAACCCTAAAACCTAACCCCTAAACCTAAACCGTAAACCCTAAACACTAAACCCTAAACCATAAAACCATAAACTCTAAATCCTAAACCCTAAACCCTAAACACTATACCCTAAATAATAAAGGCCAAACGAAAAACCCTAACCCTAAACCCTAAACCCTAAGCCCTAAACAATAAACCCTAAACCCTAAACCCTAAGCCCTAAACCCTAAACCGCAACCCTAAACCCTAAACCCTAAACCCTAAACCCCAAACGCTAAACTCTAATCCCTAACCCTAAACCCTAAACCATAAACTCTAAACCCCAAAACCTAAACTCGAAACCCTAAACCCAAAACCCTAAAACCCTAAACCCTAAACCCTAAAACCTAAACGCTAAGACCTAAACCCTAACGCGAAACCCTAAACCCTAAACCCCAAACCCTAAACCCTAAACCTTAAACCCTAAAACCTGGACCCCAAACCCAAAACCGTAAACCCTAAAGCCATTAACCCTAAACCCCAAGCCATAAAGGCTAAGACCTAAACCCAAACCCAAAACCCAAACCCTAAACCCTAATCCCTAAACCCTAAAACCCTAAACCCTAAACCCTAAATTTTAAACCCCAAACCATAAACTCATACCTTAAACCCTAAACCATAAACCCTAAACCCTAAAGTCTAAACCTTAAACCCTAAACACTAAACTCTGTACACTAAACCCAAAACCCTAAGACCAAAGCCCTTTCCCAAAATGGTAGAGCATAAACCTAAAACCCTAAACCGTAAAAACAAAACCCTAAATCCTAAACCCTAAACCCTAAACCTTAAACCCTAAACAATAAACCCTAAACCCTATACACTAAACCCTAAACCCTACACCCTAAACCATAAACCCAAAAACTGTAAACTGTAAACCCCAAAACCTAAAGGCTAAGACCTCAAACCTAACCCAAAACCGCAAACCCTAAGCCCCAAAACCTAAACCCTAAAACCCTAAACCCTAAACCCTAAACCTTAAACCCCAAACCATAAACTCATACCTTAAACCCTAAACCAAACACCCTAAAACCTAAACCCTAAACCCCATACCCTAAACCCTAAAACCTAAATACTAAACCCTAATCCCTAAACCCATAAACTATGAACCTAAACCCTAAACCCTTAACCGTAAACCCTAAATACTAAACCCCAAACCCTTATCCCTAACCCTAAACCTGAAACGCAAAACCTTAAACGCTAAACCCAAATACCCTAAAACCTAAACCCTAAACACCAAACCCTATACACTTAACCCTAAACCATAAATCCTAAACCCTAAACCGTAAACACTAAACCCAATACCCTAGACCCTAAACCCTAAACCCTAAACCCTAACCCTTAAACCCAAAAGAATAAACCCTAAACAATAAACCCTAAACCCTAAGACCTAAACCCTAAACCCTAACCCTAAACCCAAACCCTAAACCCTAAACTCGAAACCCTAAACCCTAAAATCTAATCCCTAACCCTAAACCCTAAACCCTAAACTCTAAACCCCAAAAATTAACCCTGAAACCATAAACCCAAAACCCTAAACCCAAAGAGCAAAGCCCTTATCCAAAACCGCAAACCCTAAACCCAAAACCCAAAACCCAAAACCCTAAACCCAAAAACCTAAACCCAAATCCTCATAACCTAACCACTAAACCGTAAACCCCAAACCCCAAACCCTAAACCCTAAAACCTAACACCTAAACCCTAACACTAAACCTTAAAAACTAAACCCTAAACCCCAATCCCTAACCCTGAATCTTAATCCATAACGTTGAACCCTAAACCCTCAAACCTAAACCATAAACCCTAAACCCTAAACCCTAAACCCTAAACTATAACCCTAAACCCTAAACCCTAAACCCTAAACCCTACACACTAAACCATAAGCCCTAAACCCTAAATCCTAAACCCTAAGACCTAAACCCTAACCCTAAACCTTAAACCCAAAACCCTAAACCCTAAACCCTCAACAATAATTAATAAACCCTAAAACCTAAAACCTAAACCCTAAACCGAAAACACTAAACCCTAAACCCTAAACACTAAACACTAAACCCTAAACCCTAAACCCTAAACCGTAAACTCATACCCTAAACCTTATACACCAAACCCTACACACTAAACCCTAAACCCTATACACTAAACCCTAAACCCTAAACCCTAAACCCTAAATCCTAAGACCTAAGCCTTCACCCAAAACCGTAAACAGTAAACACTAAACCCTAAACCCTAAACCCTAAACCCTAAACCCTACACCCTAAACCCTATACCCTATCCCTAAACCCTAAACCTTAAACCCTAAACCCTAAATAATAAACCCTAAACCCTAAACCCAAAACCCTAAGACTTAAACCCTAAACCCTCATCCAAAACCCTAAACCCTAAACCATAAACCCCAAACTTTAATCTCTAACCCTAAACCCTAAACCCTAAACCCTAAACTCTAAACCTCAAAACCTAAACCCAAAACCCTAAACCCTAAACCCCAAACCCTAAACCCTAAAACCCTAAATCCTAAACCCTAAACCCTAAACGCTAAGAACTAAACCCTAACCCTAAATCCTAAACCGTAAAAACCAAACCCTAAATCCTAAACCCTAAACCCTAAACCTTAAACCCTAAACAATAAACCCTAAACCCTATACACTAAACCCTAAACCCTACACCCTAAACCATAAACCCAAAAACTGTAAACTGTAAACCCCAAACCCTAAAGGCTAAGACCTAAAACCTAACCCAAAACCCCAAACCCTAAGCCCCAAAACCTAAACCCTAAAACCCTAAACCCTAAACCCTAAACCTTAAACCCCAAACCATAAACTCATACCTTAAACCCTAAACCAAACACCCTAAAACCTAAACCCTAAACCCTATACCCTAAACCCTAAAACCTAAACACTAAACCCTAATCCCTAAAACCATAAACTATGAACCTAAACCCTAAACCCTTAACCCTAAACCCTAAATACTAAACCCCAAACCCTATACCCTAACCCTAAACCTGAAACGCTAAACCCTAAACGCTAAATCCTAAAACCTAAACCCGAAACCCTAAACCCTAAACCCTAAACCCCAAATCCTAAAAGCCTAAACCCTAATCCCTAAACCCTAAACCCAAAACCTTAACCCTAAACCCAAAACCCAAAACCCCAAACAATAAACCCTAAGCCCTAAAACCCTAAACCCTAAACCCTAAACCCAAAACCCTAAACCCTAAGACCAAAGCCCTTTCCCAAAATCGTAAACCATAAACCCTAAATCCTAAGCTCTAAACCCAAAACCCTAAACTCAGAAACCTAAACCCTAAACCCTAAAACCTAACCCCTAAACCTAAACCGTAAACCCTAAACCCTAAACACTAGACCCTAAACCATAAAACCCTAAACTTTAAATCCTAAACCCTAAACCCTAAATCCTAAGCCTAAACAATAAACCCTAAACCCTAAACCCTAAGCCCTAAACCCTCAACCCCAACCCTAAACCCTAAACCCTAAACCCTAAACTCTAATCCCTAACCCTAAACACTAGACCCTAAACCATAAAACCCTAAACTTTAAATCCTAAACTCTAAACCCTAAATCCTAAGCCTAAACAATAAACCCTAAACCCTAAACCCTAAACCCTAAGCCCAAAACCCTCAACCCCAACCCTAAACCCTAAACCCTAAACCCTAAACCCTAAATAATAAAGGCTAAACCAAAAACCCTAACCCTAAACCCTAAACCCTAAGCCCTAAACAATAAACCCTAAACCCTAAACCCTAAGCCCTAAACCCTCAACCCCAACCCTAAACCCTAAACCCTAAACTCTAATCCCTAACCCTAAACCCTAAACCCTAAACCCTAAACTCTAAACCCCAAAACCTAAACCCGAAACCCTAAACCCTAAACCCTAAACCCTAAAACCCTAAACCCTAAACCCTAAACCCTAAACCCTCAACCCCAACCCTAAACCCTAAACCCTAAACCCCAAACCCTAAACTCTAATCCCTAACCCTAAACCCTAAACCCTAAACCCTAAACTCTAAACCCCAAAACCTAAACCCGAAACCCTAAACCCTAAACCCTAAACCCTAAAACCCTAAACCCTAAACCCTAAAACCTAAATGCTCAGACCTAAACCCTAACCCGAAACCCTAAACACTAACCCCAAACCCCAAACCCTAAACCCTAAACCTTAAACCCTAAAACCCTGACCCTAAACCCTAAACCGTAAACCCTAAAACCATAAACCCTAAACCCCAAACCATAAAGCCTAAGACCTAAACCCAAACCCAAAACCCCAAACCCTAAACCCTAAACCCTAAAACCCTAAACCCTAAACCCTAAATATTAAACTCCAAACCATAAACTCATACCTTAAACCCTTAACCATAAACCCTAAACCCTATACCCTAAACCCTAAACCTAAACTCTAAACCCTACTCCCTAACCCTAAATCCTAAACCCCAACCTTAAACCCTAAACCGTAAATCCGAAACCCTAAACCATAAACCCTAAACTATGACCTTAAACCCTAAACCCTAAACCGTAAACCATGACCCTAAACCCTAAACCCCAAACCCTAAACCCTAAACCCTACACACTAAACACGAAACACTAAACCCTAAACCCCAAGACCTAGACCTTAAACCCTAAACCCTAAACCCTAAACCCAAAATTGTGACCCTAAACCTAAACCCAAAACTATAACCCTAAACCCTAAACCCTAAACCCTAAACACTAAACCCTAATCCCTAACCCTAAATCCTAAACCCTAAAACCTTAAACCCCAAACCCTAAAACCCTAAACCCTTAAACCCTAAACCTTAAAACCTAAACCCTAAACCCTAAACTATGACCCTAAACCCTAAACCCTAACCCTTAACCCTAAACCCTAAATACCAGACCCCAAACCCAACACCCTAACCCTAAACTATGACCCTAAACGCTAAATCCTAAACGTTAAATCTTAAAACCTAAACCCGAAACTCTAAACCCTAAACCCTAAACCCCAAATCCTAAAACCCTAAACCCTAAACCCTAAACCCTAAACCTAAACCCTAAACCCTAAACCCCAAACCTTAAACCCTAAACACTAAAACCCTAAACCCTAAACCCTAAACCCTAAACCCTAATACACTAAACCCTAAACCCTAAACCCTAAACCCTAAACCCCAAACCATAAACCCTAAACCCTAAACCCTAAACCCAAAAACCTATACCGTAAACCCTTAAACCTAACCCCTAAACCGTAAACCCTAAACCCTAAACCATAAAACCCTAAACCCTAAACCAAAAACCCTAACGCTTAACCCTAAACCCTAAACCCTAAACTCTAAACCCTAAGCCCTAAACCCTAAACCCTAACCGTAAACCCTAAACCCTAAACCCTAAACTCTAATCCCTAACCCTAAACCCGAAACCCTAAACACTAAAATCTAAACCCCAAAACCTAAACCCAAAACACTAAACCCTAAACCCTAAACCCTAAAACCCAAAACCCAAAACCCTAAAACCGAAACGCTAAGAGCTAAACCCTAACCCTGAACCCTAAACCCTAAACGCAAAAAGCCTAAACCGTAAACCCTAAACCCCAAACCCCAAACCCTATACACTAAACCCTAAACCTTAAAACCTAAACCCCAAATCCTAAACCGTAATACCTAAAACCATAAATCCTAAACCCCAAACCCTAAACCCTACACCCTAAACCCTAAAACCCTAAACGTTAAACTCTAAACCTTAAACCCGAAACCATAAACTCATACCTTAAACCCTAAACAATAAACCCTAAACCTTAAACCCTAAACCCTAAACCCTAAACCCTAAACTCTAAACCCTAATCCTTAACCCTAAATCCCAAACCCCAACCTTAAACCCTAAACCCCAAACCCTAAACTATGACCTTAAACCCTAAACCATAAACCTTAAACTATAACCCTAACCCCTAAACCCTAAACCCTAAACCCTAAACTATAACCCTAAGCCCTACACACGAAACCGTAAACCCTAAACCGTAAACCCTAAGACCTAAACCTTGAACCTAAACCTTAAACCCTAAACCCTAAACCCTAATCCGTAACCTTAAATCTTAATCCATAACCCTAAACCCAAAACCCTAAAACCTAAACCCTAAATCCTAGACCCTAAACCCTAAATTATGACCCTAAACCCTAAACCCTAAACCCCAAACTATAACCCTAAACCCTAAACCCTAAATGCTAAACCCCACACACTAAACCCTAAACCCTAAACCCTTAGACCTAAACGTTAACCCAAAACCTTAAACCCTAAACCCTAAACCCAAAATGCTAAATCCTAAACCCTAAACAATAAACGCTAAACCCTAAAGCCTAAAGCCTAAACCCTAAACGATAAACTCATACCCTAAACCCTAAACCATAAACCCTAAACCCTAAACCCCAAACCCTATACATTAAACCCTAAACCCGAAATCCTAAACCATAGACGCTAAACCCTAACCCTAAACCCAAAACCCTAAACCCTAAATACTAAACCCCAAACCCTAAACCCTAGCCGTAATCCAGAAATGCTAAACCCTAAACGCTAAATCCTAAAACCTAAACCCGAAACCCTAAACCCTAAACCCTAACCCCCAAATCCTAAAACCCTAAACCCTAAACCATAAACCGTAAACCCTAAACCCTAACCCAAAACCCTAAACCCTAAACCCTAAACCCCAAACCCTAAACCCTAAATGACTCACTCAAAAAATGAGCAGCTCGAAAGCTATCCCAAGTATAGGAGTTCTGTCGTGTAATATTAAGCCCAAGGGCTAGATCGTCTCCTCAGGGAATGCGTTTTAATCTCAGATTTTACTTTCTTCCAATCGAAATTAAAAAGGTACTGAACTCAGTTCAGATTTGGGTTTTCAAGATTGTGGAGACTTAAATGAAAACACAAATTAAAGTCCTAAAACTATCACGCACGGAATTAAATAACAATAATGAAAACCCTAGTCTACTTAAGGAAACACTAGATCATACTAACTAAAAATGGAAACTTTAAAAATGGAATTAAAATAACAATAATGAAAACCCTAGTCTACTTAAGGAAACACTGGGACACGCATTAATTAAAAATGGCAACCTAGAACATGGAATTAAAAACACACAATGGAAACTAAACTAGACACATACTAAAAAAAAAACGAACCTACTAAAAATTGAACCTTTAGCATAATTAAGAGATCAAATCAAGACTCACAATTTAAATGCAAACATGAATTCAACGGAAATTTAAAAAACGTAAACAATAACGAAACACAATAAAAATACAACCTTTACTAATCATAGACCCTAACTAAATCGAATTTCGACAAAAAAAAAATATCTGAATTTAATTAAGAATGCTAAATTAAAATAACTATCAATTAGATAAACAAAGAGATTAATTTAACAATAATGAAATACCCAACATTACTCAACTTAAACAAAAAGAAAGAAAATTCCAATAACATTAAAAAAAAAACTAAACTTTCTTCAATATTCCAAGATTCAAAGAAAAGTAAATGGAAGAAAGAAAGAAAGGAAAAGAGAGAGAGAGAGAAACAAATCCACGGAGCCATGAAGTTGCTGCTGTGCTGGAGAAGTTGCTGCTGCACTTTGGTGGTCCTGCTATGGAGTCGGCTAGTGTTCTGCTGTGCTTGGGGACTGCTGAAGATGGTGGAGGAGGCTGGCCGTACTGCAAGAGGGCAGAGGACGCAAAGCGAAACAGAGGAGAGAGGGAGAGTGAGGGAGGAAAGACAAAGGGAAGGAAGAGAGACAAGGGGAGAGAAGCAGAATTGAAAAGAACAAAAAAAAACAAACTAAAGAAGAAGAAGAAGAAGGAAAAAAGGAGAATGGGGAGCCATGGGGGCTGCCTACACAGGAAGAGAAAGAGAAGGGTTAAATAGGATAGGGGGGGAAAGCCCTAGACCCGAATAGAAAATCCGAATTGCTATATTTTTTCATTTTTTTCATTCTTTATTCAATCCAAATCTGACTCTTTTTGAGCCCGTATCTCACAAAACTCAAAACACAAAAGTTGTAGATAATCCTTTCCTCTTTCTCTAAAAATTTGAATCGTCTCGATCGGAGATTGGACGGAAAAGTTATACACAAAATATGAACAGGTGTCGGTTTTGATTCCTAGGAATTTTCCTGCGACAAAAAATTACCAAAACTTCATAAATAGTGCAATAAAGTTCAAGAATGATGATTTTGGCATTTTATTAAAATATTGGACAATTTTAGATATTTAATTAAAAATATAAACCGTAAAGCTCGGGTTAAACGTCCAATTACGCAGTTTCGGTGCCTAATCACACCCCCCAACTAACGTTTTGCTAGTCTCTAGCAAATGACGTGAATGAAATTCAGGGTGGTGCCTACAACTACAAACTCCAATAATCATGAAATCAATGCACATGCAACAATATTATACCACTTCACATACAAGAACATAACTGAATTTCACACAAGCTCATTCATATTCAGTATACACAACTCCAAGGCACGTCACTCATGCAAGTTTCATTGTTTATATGTGATTTGAGAGCAGTATACTCACATGAAGTTAATCAGTAGCACATTCAGAGTTAATGCAATCATATAAGTTTGAGTATAAATAGGTAAACTCTCGAGGTGTGTGTGATGTGTGTGACTCAGTACACCTAGGACACCAGTGGACACCTACAAAATGGTCGCTTTGACTCGGCCTAACTGGTATACCCTCAAGAACACTCAAAGAAAATGGGTTCACTTATCATATGTGAGGAAGAGTGTCGCGATCAAACATCCCACATATTAAAAGGAACAAAGCTAAGTATATGGAGTGGACTAGTCTGGAAAAGATCTAGCCTATCTATGAGGTGTCGGCTCCTTCACCCTAGCATCTTCTCACTTACTCGCCATATCCAACTGAGACCACCATAGATCAACTCATTCACAAACTTGTCGTAAATACATCTTAGGCATTAATCAGTTGAAGAATCTTCATACATGGAAAATATGTGTCGTGTCCTTGTGATATGTATTTGGACCGGCATTGACTTTTCATTTCATGTGCATGTATATTGCTTATTCTTTTTTTTCTTGCTCATTCTTTATTTTCTGTCTTTTCTTGAGCAATAAGGACAATATAACACTTCTTTTGTAATCTTCAAACAATCAATGGGAATTGAGCTTAAATCGGAGTTCATGAATTAAGTCTATCTCTAGGGGTGGCTCAGCCTTCACATTTTGAGTAGGCTACAAGACCTAGGTTTCTATCTTCCCACTAGGTGTCACCTCTAGACTAGCAAATCAAAAACAAAGACTAGTGTACAAAGGAATCATCTAGAAAAAGAGAATTGAGTTCCATGAACTTTGATTTGATATTAACCCTCAAAAGGAGGATAAATAGCTCAAGGATATCTCACAAGGTGTCATAGTCTCCATGGGTGCTCTCTCAGTGCTCACAGGAAACCCTAAGTGCAATGAATCACGTGAATGTGTTTATTTAGCCTCGTGAGATGCCATATAAATACAGCAAATTATATAGTCAAATTAACACGAATGTACTACCAATCGATTCTTCATGGAGCCATAAGATCATATAAAGAGAAAACTACGCATGATTGACTCAAGTGTGTAATTTGTAAGTTATATGCAAGTATGCGAAGGGTATACAAAGTGTTAAGCATGACATAGTGCAGTGTAATTCCTCAGTGCTCCTCCTTTCTTTCTCTCTTTATTTGATTTTTTTTTTTTTTTGTTTTTAAAACCCAGTACGTGTATGTGCACAGTGTCACATGCGAATGCTCATCCCCCCCAACTAAAGTGGAACATTGTCCTCAATGTGAAAGCATAGGGGAAATAGAAAATGCTGTGCACGGGAAAAGTAAGGCATACCTGAGCGGTGAAATAATGGAAAACAAAGATCGAACTACGAGAAAATAGACTTGAAAACTAACTAAAAATAAAATAAGAGAAAATAAAAGGAAAAGAAGGAAAATAAAAACGTCACAATTGTCTTGGCAGAGGCTCTAGAGGAATTTCGTCTGGTGGCCGCAGGTCTATAAATTGCACCGGTGGTTCTCCAAATTTAAGCTGCCACAATCGATCAGTTGTCATACCTACACAAAAATTAACCTCAAATGAATTAATGCGTGTCAAAATACCAAACAATTTGTGTGCAGGTCGACCCTCTTGTGTTGACAAGAATGGGTCTTTATTCAACATCGTTTCCAGGAAATTTGCTTCTTTACGAACTAACGGTTGAGAGAAAGTGATCGGAATAATTACCTACAGTTCTTCAGAAGTATTAACATTAAAAGTTTTACCTGATTCTTTGAAAATTATATGCTCACCAGACTGGTCACCCTCTTTATCGGGTATACATATCATCATACCACTGCAAAAGTCTGCCTCTACATTAGGCTCCTTAACATCAGATTTAGGCGGGAGTGACGATTTCACGATTTCTGAGCTCGGAGTAGGAGGTACCACGGGTTGGTACTCCGTATGAGTATCAGTCTCATCATCAACTAAATGCTCTGCTTGTGGCCCCGTTTCCTCTAATTTTTCTTTTACCTCTTCTGGTTCAGCCATGACTTCTAGTGCTGGGACAACTGGTTGTTCGACGATGAGCATCTCAGGTTGGGAAAATTCTTTCTCGCTTCTCGAAGTAGTGGTGGCCTCTGCTGTCTCAAGAGAAACATCGTGTATTTGTTGGTGCGGTTGCTGGTACTCTTGAGAACTAGACTGAAGTTCTGCGAGTGTTTCCTCGTTTTCTAAGATGTCCAACTGTGTGCTTATCGCATTAATGGTGTCCCGCAATTCATTATTATGATCGACTTGAGTTTGCATGAATTGTTGGAGCATGTTCGCCATCTGTGTTATGCTATCCTCGAAAAGGTCCGACGGCGTACTGCTTGAAGGGATCTGTTGTGGCTGATATTGAGGCGGAGGGTTGTTTGGGTAGTTTGGTGGCTCATATACATCTCCACCACTAATTGTGCTGGTAGGGTGTGCAGTCATGGGTGCCTGAGTGTATCGTGTATGGCACTGTGGGACATTGTCAGCTAAGTAATCAAAGAATGATAATACCTGATTTGGATCCTCGCTGATGGCCTCTCCATTAAACATAGTCTGGACAAAACACTTGCAATTAGGGGTAAGAGCAGTATAAAAACAATCAGCTAACCTCGATGAGTCAAACCCGTGATGTGGGCAAGTACTTAGCAGATCCTTGAATCGTTTCCAGCAAGCCCGAAATGTCTCGTCATCCTGCTGCACAAAATTAAGAATATGTTCCTGCAAAATTTGAGTTCTCTGTGAGGGACAAAATGCATGCAGGAATTCATGCTCCATATCAGACCAATTAGTGATAGAATGAGGTCTCATAGAATGAAACCAAATCAGTGCCCTATCCTGCAAAGTAGCAAGAAATAAATTCAGTCTAGTAGATTCGTCAGCTCTAACATGAGAGAAAAACATGTTGCAGGTTAACTCAAACTCTGCTAGGTGCTGATAAGGGCAATCAGATTCCGTCTCGTAGAACTCGGGTAGCAGTGACGTTCTCCCGCGCTGCATCATGAAATTAAGCTCGTCATAAGGCAAAACAGTGGAAGAGGATGCAGTGCCATATTCAAGCTGCAAAAAATCCATTATCATGTGCGGTGCAGGTGCAACCATTTTTCAAAACTCGATTTGTTTTTTTATTTTTTTTGTTTTTTGCTTTTTTTTTTCTTTTCCCTAAAACTAATAAAAATGACGGGAAAAATGTAAAATTGAGACTAAGAACGACATTCCCCGGCAATGGCGCCAAAAACTTGACTCACTCGAAAAATGAGCAGCTCGAAAGCTATCCCAAGTATAGGAGTTCTGTCGTGTAATATTAAGCCCAAGGGCTAGATCGTCTCCTCAAGGAATGCGTTTTAATCTCAGATTTTACTTTCTTCCAATCGAAATTAAAAAGGTTCTGAACTCAGTTCAGATTTGGGTTTTCAAGATTGTGGAGACTTAAATGAAAACACAAATTAAAGTCCTAAAACTATCACGCACGGAATTAAATAACAATAATGAAAACCCTAGTCTACTTAAGGAAACACTAGATCATACTAACTAAAAATGGAAACTTTAAAAATGGAATTAAAATAACAATAATGAAAACCCTAGTCTACTTAAGTGTTAGCTTTACCGTGATCCCAAGAGGGGGGGTGAATTGGTATTTTTTAAATTTTACCTTCTAAGTATTCCTCCTAGCAGCAGTATGTTCACAAGCCTAGGGTCAATCTAGTGCAAATGATGTAAATGTGCCAGAGATCAGATGAAGCAGTTTAAACAATCACACAAGTATCAGAAAGCAGTAAAGAGAAGATGACACGCGGATATGTTATCGAGGTTCGGCCAACCGCCTACGTCCTCGCCTTGGCTAACCAGCACAAGGATTATCACAATACCTTGCTCACTTAAACGGGTGGAGCGTCACCTATACAAACCAGGTCAAATTACCACAGGGCTGACCTCAACCTTAACCAGGTCAATTAGCGGGGCTGACCTCAACCTTTACACCAATCCTTACCGGGCTGGATTACCGCCCCCTCAGGCCACGCCTGGAATCTCTCAGATATACAATCAAAGGTACAATACAATTGTGCTTTCAAGTAAAGCAGATATGTACCACAAATGCGCACAAACACAAACACCACAAGTGATTTAAAATGTAAGCTCTGTGTGGTCTAAATATGTCAATCTCTCAACTATGTTTTCTATCAGTGTAACACGTACGTGAGAGTGTCAATAATAATCTGTGCACTTCAAAATATTCAGTCAAAAGTGTTCACACAGAATACCAAGCAAGCCTCAATATTATCAATCAATAGAATGCGTATGTGCTTGTATTGCAAAGTAGATAATCTTTGTTTTCGGTAAATGATATATATTTATAAAACTTGTACAAACAATACCACAAAGATTTATATATCACACACACACGAATATCCTTTCCCAAATATATCAATATGAACACCACAAGATATTCAAATATGTTTGAAAGTATTTTTGCAATCTCCAAACAAAAATGAACTTCCTAAGATAATGCAACTAGAGTGCAATACTTGGGATGTCACAAAGAGTCTTTCTTAGGGCAGGCTTATTGGCAAAGCCTCCTAAGAAAACTTAGGTTATGCTCTCAAAAATCGATTCAAATACACAGCAATATGAAGAGCTAACCAAAAATAAAAGACTCAATACACTTACAAATGATTTGGATAGATGAAGAGTGTAAGCTTGAGTAGGTTTTCAAAGTAATGTAAGTAGTAGGAGGCAAATATGAGTATTTGGCTTGAGAGAAAATTTTTTCTTAATTTATTTGCTAATCCGTGCTTAATCCACCAAATGAAGGAGTATATATAGACATACCAAGAATTTTGACCGTTGGGGACTTATTAGGAATTTTCAGAAAAGATTAATGACACTTAAGAAAATTTAACCCTGTTTAAAAAATTTAATCGCGGTAAAAAAATCAGGGCAACCCGAGAGGTCCGGTCGACCAAAAGTAGCTCGGTCGACCGGGACTCAAGTAGCTCGGTCGACCGAGGGCATTTTGAACTAAGGGGTCGGTCAACCGGGTAAGGGTGATTTTTGAAATCTCCGAGTTTCGGTCGACCGAGGCCTTTTTGTTTGGCTCGGTCGACCGAAAGTGCACCAAGTGTGCATTTCGGTCCCGAATTGACCCAACTCAATCAATTTTAAGTGCCTAATAAACATATGTGCATATGTGTGTGTCCTAAGGCCACTTGGGGTCCAATTTTGAAGACACCGAAAAAGTCCGGTGTCGGTCGACTTTCGGTCGCCCGAAGGTACACTCTAAGGTCTTTCTATGGTTCGGTTTGAGCTTACAAAGTAAATCATTCATGTGATGTGTGTGAGCTTATTACAAACCAGTACCTTAATTACTATTACAGACAGCCTAATTACTATTACAGACAAAATTCACTTAGAGATATTACAATTGGGAATATGAAATTGTCTTCAAGCTTTCACGTGCCCTTGAATGTATGTTAGTATAAACCTGCACATGAACTGGATATTTATTAAATACAATTGAGTTTGTCATTATCAAAACCAGGGTGTGACCTATAAGGTCAACATTCTCCCCCTTTTTGATGATGACAAACTCGATTGGCAAAACTATAGGGTTAGGGTTAAGCCTTGAGAAGGCTCCCCTTCACAAAATGCATCCAATTTTGCCTTTCTGTCCATCTCCCCCTTTTGGCAACAGCAAAAAGGGTCATCGGAATTAAAGGAACAGGCTTGGATTAGGTACATTTACACAAGACTAATGTTGGTAGAGTGCCGTTTTGAAAAATTTCGGCAGAGTGCCGTTTGTAAATAGGACTTTCCAAAAATAAACCTGTGTAAGTGTAACCTGTTTGAGTTTATATTTCCTAACAGTTTATCCACAACTACTCAAACAGTTCAGTATAAGCCAATTATAGCAAATAAACTTTCAAAATGGCCATGAATTGGACAAATAATGCAATCATAGGCAATAGTCAATATGAACATGCAATAAGTGAACGTATGACATAAGCACTCAGTCAACAACCAACTTTCACAATATAAAGCAGCTCCCCCTAAATTTGTGCAAGTTATAGAATATATTAGATTATGAAGCTTCTCTATTATGCATTAAGCCTAACTCCCGTCTAATTTGTATAAATCTATCCTCAGGTAGTGGCTTAGTGAATATATCGGCCCACTGTTCATTTGTGCATACAAACTCAAGAGCCACATCCCCTTTTTGCACATGATCACGAAGGAAATGATGTCTAATCTCAATGTGTTTAGTTCGTGAATGTGAGATAGGATTTTTAGAGATGTTGATTGCACTAGTATTATCACATTTAATCGGTATTGTTTCATAGTGCAATCCAAAATCCACAAGTTGTTGTTTCATATAAAGAGTTTGGGCACAACAACTTCCAGCTGCAATATATTCAGCTTCGGCGGTGGATAAGGCAACTGAGTTTTGTTTCTTGGAGAACCAAGAAACAAGAGATTGTCCTAAGTAATGGCAAGTGCCGCTAGTGCTTTTTCTATCAACCTTACTACCGGCAAAGTCAGCATCAGTGTAACTGACAATCTCAAAAGTAGTATGCTTAGGGTACCAAAGTCCTAACTCTATAGTTCCAACTAGATACCTAAGGATTCGTTTAACAGCTTTCAGATGAGATTCCTTAGGGTTAGCCTGAAATCTAGCACACATGCACACACTAAACATAATATCAGGCCTACTAGCAGTGAGGTATAGGAGACTTCCAATCATGCCACGGTATAATTTTACATCAACAGGGATCCCTTGTTCATCTTTATCAAGTTTTATGGAAGAGTTCATAGGTGTGCCAAGAATTTTACAATCTTCCATATTAAATTTCTTTAGCAAGTCCCTTATGTATTTAGATTGGCATATGAAAGTTTCATGATTAGCTTGCTTAATTTGTAGACCTAAGAAGAAACTAAGTTCACCCATCATGCTCATTTCAAACTCACTTTGCATGCATTTGGCAAACTCATTACACAACTCATCATTGGTTGCTCCAAAAATGATATCATCCACATAAATCTAAACGAGGAGCATATGATCATTTTTGGACTTGATGAAAAGTGTAGTGTCAATCTTGCCACGGGTAAACTCATTTTCTAATAGAAAACCACTAAGCCTCTCATACCAAGCTCTAGGAGCTTGTTTCAATCCATACAGGGCTTTAGACAACCGGTAAACATGATCGGGATATTTATGATTCTCAAAACCGGGTGGTTGTTCTACATATACCTCTTCATTGATGTAGCCATTTAAAAATGGGCTTTTAACATCCATTTGAAACAATTTAAAATTTTTAAAAGCGGCAAAGGCAAGTAGCATACGAATGGCTTCTAATCTAGCAACAGGAGTATATGTTTCATCAAAATCAATCCCTTCCTGTTGGTTGTATCCTTGGGCAACTAGTCTGGCTTTATTCCTAGTTACTACCCCATTTTCATCTTTCTTATTTCTATATACCCATTTAGTTCCAATGATGGTGTGCTCATTTGGCCTAGGAACTAAGGTCCACACTTTGCTTCTTTCAAATTGATTAAGTTCTTCTTGCATGGACATTACCCAAGATTCATCTTCTATGGCTTCTTTAATATTTTTAGGTTCTCTTGGGATAAGAAAGCGGAGTGGTTTACTATATTTCTCAATGATGATCTGGTGGCTACTCCGCGAGATGGTTCGCCTATGATTTGATCTATAGGATGACTTCTAATGTATTTCCAATCTTTAGGCAATTCTTGATTTCCATTCTCATTATCCTCAAGTGATTTTTCGTTTGCTTCTTGATTTTCACTTGCATTATTTTCAATGGACATTTTCTCTAAACATTTTCTAATATCGATATCATCTTCATCATCTTTGTTAGAGAATGGATTAGACTCATCAAATACAACATGAATGGATTCAATTACGGCTAAAGTTCTTTTATTGAAAACTCTATATACTTTACTATTAAGTGCATAGCCTAGGAAGATGCCTTCATCAGATTTAGAGTCAAATTTTCCTAGATGCTCGTTATCTCTAAGCACAAAGCATTTACAACCAAATACATGAAAATAGGAAATATTAGGCTTATGGTTGTTCCACAATTCATAAGGAGTTTTATTAATTGATGGTCTAATCAACACCCTATTCATAACATAGCATACGGTATTAATGGCCTCGGCCCAAAAATATTTAGGTAAGTTATGCTCATTCAACATAGTTCTTCCCATTTCTTGTAGTGACCTATTCTTTCTTTCAACTACACCATTTTGTTGAGGTGTCCTAGGTGCAGAAAATTTATGAGATATACCTTCTAAGTCACAATATTTTTCTATGCTTTCATTTTTGAATTCCGTGCCTCTATCACTTCTTATGTGAGTGATTTTATATCCTTTTTCATTCTGAATTCTCCTACAAAGTTTGGTGAAATGTTCACATGATTCATTTTTATGTGCAAGAAATAACACCCATGTGAATCTAGAAAAATCGTCCACAATTACAAAAGCATAAGATTTTCCACCAAGACTTTGCACAGAATTAGGCCCAAATAAATCTAGGTGAAGCAACTCCAATGGTCTAGTAGTAGATATGAATTTCTTTTTCTTAAAACTAGATTTTGTTTGCTTACCCATTTGACATGCATCACAAATTTTGTCCTTTACAAAAGACATTTTAGGCAAACCTTTAACCAATTCTTTTCTAACAAGTTTAGACAACAAGTCCATGCTAGCATGCCCCAAACGCCTATGCCACAACCAACTAGCTTCATTTATAGCAGAAAAACATGTTACTTGTTGCGAAGCTAAAATATCAAGAGATGTAGTGTAAACATTTTCATGTCTCTCAGCAGTAAAGAGTAGTTTGTGGTCTATTTTATTTTCTACTATGCATTTGTCATTCTCAAATGATACTTTATATCCTATATCACACAATTGACTTATGCTAAGTAGATTATGTTTCAATCCATCAACCAACAGAACATTATCGATAGTAGGAGAGGAATCCTTACCAACCTTACCTACCCCGACGATGCGTCCTTTGGCATTGTCACCAAATGTCACGTAGCCTCCATCCTTGGGAACAATTGAAGTGAATTTTCCCTTGTCACCGGTCATGTGTCGTGAGCACCCACTGTCTAAGTACCACCGGTCCTTGGATGGGGATGATTTTAGACCTACCTGCAAAATAAGCTAAGTGACTGATGCTGGTCCCCAAATTTTATTGGGTCCATGGGGGTTAGTAGCAGGGTCTCCTTTAACTACCCATACCTTTCTGATTTTAGCATGCTTATTCCTAAGTGGACAATCAAATTGAATGTGACCAATCTGTTTGCATTTAAAACATTTCAGTCTACACTTAGGTTCTTTAGGAGGGATATGAGATTTTGATTCTCGTGTAAAATGTCCTAAGTAAAGATTGGGTCGTCTAATATTTTCAATACCATTAAAACCAAGACCCTCTTTACTTAAAGAATTTCTTTGGGCACCAAGTAGTTTTTCAAAATTTTCTTTGCCCTTTGTGAATTTAAAAATGATTGTGGAGCTATCATCCACTTTCCTCTCAAGCTCAACAATAGTAGTATCCTTTTCTTTTAAAATAGATGCATGAGAGGTTTTTGCCATATTAAACAATTTAGACCAATTGTCACATTTCTTTTTCAAATTTTCATTCTCTTTGGTCATTTTGCCCAATAATTTTGAAACACGGATATATTCAAATTGCAATTGTCTAAATGTAGGCATGCTGTCAGAATCACAATCATCAGATGAACAATAAGAAGATGAAGAACTAGAAGACGATACCTCATCCCCGTGTGCCATTAAGCACCAGTTAGCGACCTCCGTGTCACTATGATCCGAGTCTGAGTTGCTGCTGCTGAATTGATCCCATGAAGTCCCAGCCTTCATGGCTCTTTTATTTTTCTTAGCCTCCTTTTTCAGAAGTGGGCAGTCGGGTTTGATGTGCCCCACTTTGTTGTAGTTGTAGCATGTAGGAGCATTTGATTTTTCCTTTCTTTTGCTGGACTCTCCCTTCTCATTAGTGGAGTCTCTATATTTTTTAAATGACTTCCTGTTCTTCCTGAAGAATCTACTAAACTTTTTAGTTAGCATAGCCATTTCCTCATCAGTGTCAGACTCACTATACTCACTAAAAGTGTCGTTAGATGCTTTTAGTGCAGTCACCTTCTTAGCCCTGTTATGCTCATTGAGTCTTTCATTTATGGACAGTTCATAAGTGATTAAGGAACCTATCAATTCGTCTAAGCTCATGGCCTTAAGGTCTCTACCCTCAGCAATGGCCGTAGCCTTAGCTTCCCAAACAGGAGGCAAGCCTCTAAGGATCTTCCTGATCATTTCATATGTGGGATATGTCTTTCCTAATGCATGCAGTGAGTTTATGATGTGTGTGAATCTAGTGTACATGCTCTGAATGGACTCACCTACATTCATCCTAAAGGCCTCATACTCACTGGTCAACATATCTATCCTACTGTCTTTCACATCTCTCGTACCCTCATATGTGACCTCTAATTTATCCCATATTTCTTTTGCAGTTGAACATGCCATAATCCTGTTAAATTCATTCACATCAAGACTACAATATAAAATATTGATAGCAGTGGCATTAAGACTAACGGCTTTCATATCATCATCATCATATTCATCCTCAGTCTTAGGAACCCTAGCTGCACCCTCAATTCTCATAGGGACATAGTTTCCCTTAGAGACAATCCTCCACACCTTCCAATCAGTATTCTGAAGGTAGATGCGCATCCTCTGTTTCCAGAAGGTGTAATTAACACCGCTAAAAACAGGAGGTCGTGTGGAAGATGGTCCCTCAGGAAAAGGGGTCACGGAGCTATGAGCCATATGTGAACTTTGTGCAAAATAACAATCAGTCTATGCAACCTTGCTCTGATACCAATTGTTAGCTTTACCGTGATCCCAAGAGGGGGGGTGAATTGGTATTTTTTAAATTTTACCTTCTAAGTATTCCTCCTAGCAGCAGTATGTTCACAAGCCTAGGGTCAATCTAGTGCAAATGATGTAAATGTGCCAGAGATCAGATGAAGCAGTTTAAACAATCACACAAGTATCAGAAAGCAGTAAAGAGAAGATGACACGCGGATATGTTATCGAGGTTCGGCCAACCGCCTACGTCCCCGCCTTGGCTAACCAGCACAAGGATTATCACAATACCTTGCTCACTTAAACGGGTGGAGCGTCACCTATATAAACCAGGTCAAATTACCACAGGGCTGACCTCAACCTTAACCAGGTCAATTAGCGGGGCTGACCTCAACCTTTACACCAATCCTTACCGGGCTGGATTACCGCCCCCTCAGGCCACGCCTGGAATCTCTCAGATATACAATCAAAGGTACAATACAATTGTGCTTTCAAGTAAAGCAGATATGTACCACAAATGCGCACAAACACAAACACCACAAGTGATTTAAAATGTAAGCTCTGTGTGGTCTAAATATGTCAATCTCTCAACTATGTTTTCTATCAGTGTAACACGTACGTGAGAGTGTCAATAATAATCTGTGCACTTCAAAATATTCAGTCAAGAGTGTTCACACAGAATACCAAGCAAGCCTCAATATTATCAATCAATAGAATGCGTATGTGCTTGTATTGCAAAGTAGATAATCTTTGTTTTCGGTAAATGATATATATTTATAAAACTTGTACAAACAATACCACAAAGATTTATATATCACACACACACGAATATCCTTTCCCAAATATATCAATATGAACACCACAAGATATTCAAATATGTTTGAAAGTATTTTTGCAATCTCCAAACAAAAATGAACTTCCTAAGATATTGCAACTAGAGTGCAATACTTGGGATGTCACAAAGAGTCTTTCTTAGGGCAGGCTTATTGGCAAAGCCTCCTAAGAAAACTTAGGTTATGCTCTCAAAAATCGATTCAAATACACAGCAATATGAAGAGCTAACCAAAAATAAAAGACTCAATACACTTACAAATGATTTGGATAGATGAAGAGTGTAAGCTTGAGTAGGTTTTCAAAGTAATGTAAGTAGTAGGAGGCAAATATGAGTATTTGGCTTGAGAGAAAATTTTTCTTAATTTATTTGCTAATCCGTGCTTAATCCACCAAATGAAGGAGTATATATAGACATACCAAGAATTTTGACCGTTGGGGACTTATTAGGAATTTTCAGAAAAGATTAATGACACTTAAGAAAATTTAACCCTGTTTAAAAAATTTAATCGCGGTAAAAAAATCAGGGCAACCCGAGAGGTCCGGTCGACCAAAAGTAGCTCGGTCGACCGGGACTCAAGTAGCTCGGTCGACCGAGGGCATTTTGAACTAAGGGGTCGGTCGACCGGGTAAGGGCGATTTTTGAAATCTCCGAGTTTCGGTCGACCGAGGCCTTTTTGAACTGCACGGCTCGGTCGACCGAGTTGTTGGGAATTCTCCCGAGGCGCTTCGGTCGACCGAGTTGTTGGAGTACAAAAGTGGTCGGTCGACCGGGGGGTCAAATAGTTGACTCCCAGGTGGTTCGGTCGACCGAGGTCAAATGACCTGTAAGGGGTCGGTCGACCGGGACCGGGTCAAATAGTTGACCCGGACCGGTTTCGGTCGACCGGGCCAATTTGAACTGTTTGGCTCGGTCGACCGAAAGTGCACCAAGTGTGCATTTCGGTCCCGAATTGACCCAACTCAATCAATTTTAAGTGCCTAATAAACATATGTGCATATGTGTGTGTCCTAAGGCCACTTGGGGTCCAATTTTGAAGACACCGAAAAAGTCCGGTGTCGGTCGACTTTCGGTCGCCCGAAGGTACACTCTAAGGTCTTTCTATGGTTCGGTTTGAGCTTACAAAGTAAATCGTTCATGTGATGTGTGTGAGCTTATTACAAACCAGTACCCTAATTACTATTACAGACAGCCTAATTACTATTACAGACAAAATTCACTTAGAGATATTACAATTGGGAATATGAAATTGTCTTCAAGCTTTCACGTGCCCTTGAATGTATGTTAGTATAAACCTGCACATGAACTGGATATTTATTAAATACAATTGAGTTTGTCATTATCAAAACCAGGGTGTGACCTATAAGGTCAACATTAAGGAAACACTGGGACACGCGTTAATTAAAAATGGCAACCTAGAACATGGAATTAAAAACACACAATGGAAACTAAAGTAGACACATACTAAAAAAAAAACGAACCTACTAAAAATCGAACCTTTAGCATAATTAAGAGATAAAATCAAGACTCACAATTTAAATGCAAACATGAATTCAACGGAAATTTAAAAAACGTAAACAATAACGAAACACAATAAAAACACAACCTTTACTAATCATAGACCCAAACTAAATCGAATTTCGACAAAAAAAAAATATCTGAATTTAATTAAGAATGCTAAATTAAAATAACTATCAATTAGATAAATAAAGAAATTAATTTAACAATAATGAAATGCCCAACATTACTCAACTTAAACAAAAAGAAAGAAAAATCCAATAACATTAAAAAAAAACTAAAATTTCTTCAATATTCCAAGATTCAAAGAAAAGTAAATAGAAGAAAGAAAGAAAGGAAAAGAGAGAGAGAGAAACAAATCCACGGAGCCGTGAAGTTGCTGCTGTGCTGGAGAAGTTGCTGCTGCGCTTTGGTGGTCCTGCTATGGAGTCGGCTAGTGTTCTGCTATGCTTGGGGACTGCTGAAGATGGTGGAGGAGGCTGGCCGTACTGCAAGAGGGCAGAGGAGGCCAAGAGAAACAGAGGAAAGAGGGAGAGTGAGGGAGGAAAGACAAAGGGAAGGAAGAGAGACAAGGGGAGAGAAGCAGAATTGAAAAGAACAAAAAAAACAAACTAAAGAAGAAGAAGAAGGAAAAAAGGAGAATGGGGAGCCATGGGGGCTGCCTACGCAGGAAGAGAAAGAGAAGGGTTAAATAGGATAGGGGGGGAAAGCCCTAGACTCGAATAGGAAACCCGAATTGCTATATTTTTTCATTTTTTTCTTTCTTTATTCATCGCAAATCTGACTCTTTTTGAGCCCGTATCCCACAAAACTCAAAACACAAAAGTTGTAGATAATTCTTTCCTCTTTCTACAAAAATTTGAATCGTCTCGATCAGAGCTTTGACGGAAAAGTTATACACAAAATATGAACAGGTGTCGGTTTTGATTCCCGGGAATTTTCCTGCGACAAAAAATTACCAAAACTTCATAAATAGTGCAATAAAGTTCAAGAATGATGATTTTGGCATTTTATTAAAATATTGCACACTTTTAGATATTTAATTAAAAATATAAACCGTAAAGCTCGGGTTAAACGTCCAATTACGCAGTTTCGGTGCGTAATCACTAAACCCAAATACGCTAAACCCTAAACCGAAAACCCTAAACCCTAAACCCCAAACCCAAAACCCTAAGGCCTAAGCCGTTACCCATAATCGTAAACCCTAAACCCCAAACCCTAAAACCTAACCCCTAAACCGTAAACCTTAAACCCTAAACCCTAAAACCCTAAACAATAAATCCTAAACCCTAAACCCCAAAACCAAAACCCTATACCCTAAACCCGAAACACTAAACCCTAAACCCTAACCCAAAACCCAAAACCCTAAACCCTAAACTCTAATCGCTAACCCTAAACCCGAAACCCTAAACACTAAAATCTAAACCCCAAAACTTAAACACAAAACACTAAACCCTAAACCCTAAACCCTAAACCCCAAACCCAAAACCCTAAAGCCTAAGCCGTTACCCAAAATCGTAAACCCTAAACCCTAAAACCTAAACCCCAAACCCTAAAACCTAACCCCTAAACCGTAAACCCTAAACCCTAAACCCTAAAACCCTAAACAATAAATCCTAAACCCTAAACCCCAAAACCTAAACCCTATACCCTAAACCCGAAACACTAAACCCTAAACCCTAACCCTAAACCCTAAACCTTAAACCCTAAACAATAAACCCTAAACCATAAACCCTAAACCCTAAGCCCTAAACCCTAAACCTTAACCCTAAACCCTAACCCTAAACTCTAAACCCTAAACCCTAAACTCTAATCCCTAACCTTAAACCCTAAACCCTAAACCCTAAACTCTAAACCCCAAAAACTAAACCCTAAACCCTAAACCCTAAACCCTAACACCTAAGTCCTTATCCAAAACCGTAAACCCTAAACCCTAAACCCAAAACCCAAAACCGAATACCCTAAACCCTAAAACCTAAACCCAAAACCCAAAAACCTAACCCCTAAACCGTAAACCGTAAACGCTAAACCCTAAACCCTAAACCCAAAAACCCTAAACCCTAAATCCTAAATCCTAAACCATAAACCATAAACTGTATACCCTAAATCCTAAACCCTAAACCCTACACCCTAACCCTAAACCCTAAACCCTAAACCCTAAACCCTAATCCCTAAGCCCTAAACCCTAAACCCTAGCCCTAAACACTAAACCCTAAACCCTAAACCCTAAACCCTAAACCTTAAACCTTAAACCCTAAACGCTAAACCCTAATCCCTAACCCTAAACCCGAAACCATAAACCTTAAACTCTAAACCCTAAAACCTAAACCCAAAACCCTAAACCCTAAACCCTACCATAAACCCTAAACTTTAAACCCTAAACCCTAAACAATAAATGCTAAACCCTAAAACGTAAACCCTAAACCCTAAACACTAAAACTTAAACCTTAAACCCTAAACCCTAAACCCTATAGTCTAAACCCTAAGCCTAAGTCCTAAACCCTAAACCTAAGTCCTAAACCCTAAACCCAAAGTCTAAACCCTGAACCACAAACTCATACCCTAAACCCTAAACCATAAACCCTAAACCCTAAACCCTATAGTCTAAATCCTAAACCCTAAGTCCTAAACCCTAAACCCAAAACCCTAACCCTAGACCATATACCCTAAATACTAAACCCCAAACCCTAAACACTAAGCCGTAAACACTAAGCTCTAAACATTAAACCCTAAAACCAAAACCATAAACCCTAAGCCTAAACCACAAACCCTAAACCCTAAACCCTAAACCCTAAACCCTAAACCTTAAAACCCTAATCCATAAACTCATACCCTAAACCCCAAACCATAAACCCTAAACCCTATAGTCTAAACCCTAAACCCTAAACCCTAAACGTTAAATCCTAAACCCTAAACAATAAACGCTAAACCCTAAAACATAAATCCTAAACCCTAAACCCTAAACCCGTAACACTAACTCCTAAACCCTAAACCCTAAACTCTAAACCCTAAACCATAAGCTCTAAACCCTAAATCCTAAACCCTAATCACTAAACCCTAAACCCTAAACCCTAAAGTCTAAACTCTAAACCCTAAACCCCAAATGCTAAACGCTAAACCTAACCCTAAACCCCAAACCCTAAACCCTAAACCCTAAACTATAAACCTTAAACCCAAAACCCTAAACCCTAAACCCTAACCCTAAACCCTAAACCTTAAACCCCAAACCCTAACTAATAAACCCGAAACCCTAAACCCCAAACCCCAAGTCCTAAACCCTAAACCCTGACCCTAAACCCCAAACTCCAAACCCTAAACCCTAAACCCTAAACCCTAAACTTTAATCCCTAACCCTAAACCCTAAACCCTAAACCCCAAACCTTAAACCCTAAACCCTAAACCCTAAACTTTAATCCCTAACCCTAAACCCTAAACCCTAAACCCTAAACCCCAAACCTTAAACCCAAAACCCTAAACCCTAAACCCTAAACTACAAACCTTAAAACCTAAACCCAAAACCCAAAACCCAAAGCCCAAAACCCTAAACCCTAAAACCCTAAACCCTAAACCCTAAACCCAAAACGCAAAGACCTAAACCCTAACCCTAATTCCTAAACTGTAAATCGCAAACCCTAAACCCTAAACCCTAAACCCCATACCCTAAACGCTAAAACCTAAACACTAAACCTTAATCCCTAAAACTTAAACCCTAAACCCAAAACTATGACCCTAAACCCTAAACCATAAATACTAAACCCCAAACCCTATACCCTAACCCTAAACTCGAAATGCGAAACCCTAAACACTAAATCCTAAAACCTAAACCCGAAACCCTAAACCCTGAACCCTAAACCCCAAATCCAAAAACCCTAAACCCCAAACCCAAAACCTTAGCCCTAAACCCTAAACCCTAAACCCCGAAAAATAAACCCTAAACCCTAAAACCCTAAACCCTAAACCCTAAACACTAAACTCTGTACACTAAACCCTAAACCCTAAGACCAAAGCCCTTTCCCAAAATGGTAGAGCATAAACCTAAACCCTAAGCTCTAAACCCAAAACCCTAAACTCAGAAACCTAAACCCTAAACCCTAAAACCTAACCCCTAAACCTAAACCGTAAACCCTAAACACTAAACCCTAAACCATAAAACCCTAAACTCTAAATCCTAAACCCTAAACCCTAAACACTATACCCTAAATAATAAAGGCTAAACCAAAAACCCTAACCCTAAACCCTAAACCCTAAGCCCTAAACAATAAACCCTAAACCCTAAACCCTAAGCCCTAAACCCTAAACCGCAACCCTAAACCCTAAACCCTAAACCCTAAACCCCAAACGCTAAACTCTAATCCCTAACCCTAAACCCTAAACCATAAACTCTAAACCCCAAAACCTAAACTCGAAACCCTAAACCCAAAACCCTAAAACCCTAAACCCTAAACCCAAAAACCTAAACGCTAAGACCTAAACCCTAACGCGAAACCCTAAACCCTAAACCCCAAACCCTAAACCCCAAACCTTAAACCCTAAAACTTGGACCCCAAACCCAAAACCGTAAACACTAACGCCATAAACCCTAAACCCCAAGCTATAAAGGCTAAGACCTAAACCCAAACCCAAAACCCAAACCCTAAACCCTAATCCCTAAACCCTAAAACCCTAAACCCTAAACCCTAAATTTTAAACCCCAAACCATAAACTCATACCTTAAACCCTAAACCATAAACCCTAAACCCTAAAGTCTAAACCTTAAACCCTAAACACTAAACTCTGTACACTAAACCCAAAACCCTAAGACCAAAGCCCTTTCCCAAAATGGTAGAGCATAAACCTAAAACCCTAAACCGTAAAAACAAAACCCTAAATCCTAAACCCTAAACCCTAAACCTTAAACCCTAAACAATAAACCCTAAACCCTATACACTAAACCCTAAACCCTACACCCTAAACCATAAACCCAAAAACTGTAAACTGTAAACCCCAAAACCTAAAGGCTAAGACCTCAAACCTAACCCAAAACCGCAAACCCTAAGCCCCAAAACCTAAACCCTAAAACCCTAAACCCTAAACCCTAAACCTTAAACCCCAAACCATAAACTCATACCTTAAACCCTAAACCAAACACCCTAAAACCTAAACCCTAAACCCCATACCCTAAACCCTAAAACCTAAACACTAAACCCTAATCCCTAAAACCATAAACTATGAACCTAAACCCTAAACCCTTAACCGTAAACCCTAAATACTAAACCCCAAACCCTATACCCTAACCCTAAACCTGAAACGCTAAACCCTAAACCCTAAACCCAAATACCCTAAAACCTAAACCCTAAACCCCAAACCCTATACACTTAACCCTAAACCATAAATCCTAAACCCTAAACCATAAACACTAAACCCAATACCCTAGACCCTAAACCCTAAACCCTAAACCCTAACCCTTAAACCCAAAAGAATAAACCCTAAACCATAAACCCTAAACCCTAAGACCTAAACCCTAAACCCTAACCCTAAACCCAAACCCTAAACCCTAAACTCGAAACCCTAAACCCTAAAATCTAATCCCTAACCCTAAACCCTAAACCCTAAACCCTAAACTCTAAACCCCAAAAATTAAACCTGAAACCCTAAACCCTAAACCCTAAACCCAAAGACCAAAGCCCTTACCCAAAACCGCAAACCCTAAACCCAAAACCCCAAACCCAAAACCCTAAACCCTAAAACCTAAACCCAAATCCCCATAACCTAACCCCTAAACCGTAAACCCTAAACCCCAAACCCTAAACCCTAAAACCTAAGACCTAAACCTTAACACTAAACCTTAAACCCTAAACCCTAAACCCCAATCCCTAACCCTGAATCTTAATCCATAACGTTGAACCCTAAACCCTCAAACCTAAACCCTAAACCTTAAAACCTAAACCATAAACCCTAAAACCCTAAACCCTAAACCCTAAACCCTAAACCCTACACACTAAACCATAAGCCCTAAACCCTAAATCCTAAACCCTAAGACCTAAACCTTAACCCTAAACCTTAAACCCAAAACCCAAAACCCTAAACCCTCAACAATAATTAATAAACCCTAAAACCTAAAACCTAAACCCTAAACCCAAAACACTAAACCCTAAACCCTAAACACTAAACACTAAACCCTAAACCCTAAACCCTAAACCATAAACTCATACCCTAAACCCTATACACTAAACCCTACACACTAAACCCTAAACCCTATACACTAAACCCTAAACCCTAAACCCTAAACCCTAAATCCTAAGACCTAAGCCTTCACCCAAAACCGTAAACCCTAAACCCTAAACCCTAAACCCTAAACCCTAAACCCTAAACCCTAAACCCTAAACCCTAAACCCTAACCCTAAACCCTAAACCTTAAACCCTAAACCCTAAATAATAAACCCTAAACCCTAAACCCAAAACCCTAAGCCTTAAACCCTAAACCCTAATCCAAAACCCTAAACCCTAAACCATAAACCCCAAACTCTAATCTCTAACCCTAAACCCTAAACCCTAAACCCTAAACTCTAAACCTCAAAACCTAAACCCAAAACCCTAAACCCTAAACCCCAAACCCTAAACCCTAAAACCCTAAATCCTAAACCCTAAACCCTAAACGCTAAGAACTAAACCCTAACCCTAAATCCTAAACCGTAAACCCCAAACCCTAAATCCTAAACCCTAAACCCTAAAACCCTAAACCCTAAACCCTAAACCCTAAACCCTATACACTAAACCCTAAACCCTACACCCTAAACCATAAACCCGAAAATCGTAAACCGTAAACCCCAAACCCTAAAGGCTAGGACCTAAAACCTAACCCAAAACCCCAAACCCTAAGCCCCAAAACCTAAACCCTAAAACCCTAAACCCTAAACCCTAAACCTTAAACCCCAAACCATAAACTCATACCTTAAACCCTAAACCAAACACCCTAAAACCTAAACCCTAAACCCTAAACCCTAAACCCTAAACCTAAACACTAAACCCTAATCCCTAAAACCATAAACTATGAACCTAAACCCTAAACCCTTAACCCTAAACCCTAAATACTAAACCCCAAACCCTATACCCTAACCCTAAACCTGAAACGCTAAACCCTAAACGCTAAATCCTAAAACCTAAACCCGAAACCCTAAACCCTAAACCCTAAACCCCAAATCCTAAAAGCCTAAACCCTAAACCCTAAACCCTAAACCCAAAACCTTAACCCTAAACCCAAAACCCTAAACCCCAAACAATAAACCCTAAACCCTAAAACCCTAAACCCTAAACCCTAAACCCAAAACCCTAAACCCTAAGACCAAAGCCCTTTCCCAAAATCGTAAACCATAAATCCTAAATCCTAAGCCCTAAACCCAAAACCCTAAACTCAGAAGTCTAAACCCTAAACCCTAAAACCTAACCCCTAAACCTAAACCATAAACCCTAAACCCTAAACACTAAACCCTAAACCATAAACCCTAAACATTAAACCCTAAACTCTAAACCCTAAATCTTAAACACCAAACCATAAACCCTAAACCCTAAACCCTAACCCCTAAACCCTTAAACCCTAAACCCTAAACCCTAAACCCTAAACCCTAAAACTCTATCCCTAACCCTAAACACTAGACCCACTACCATAAAACCCTAAACGTTAAATCCTAAACTCTAAAATCCTAGCCTAACAATAAACCCTAAACCCTTAAACCCTAAATCTAAGCCCAAAACCCAACCCCAGCCCTAAAACCCTAAACCTAAACCCTAAAACCGAAAGAAGAACGGGAAACAAAAACCGAAAAACGAAACCCGAAAGCCGAACCCGAAACAAGAACACCCGAAACCCGAACCCCGAAGCCCGAAACCCGAACCCCAACCCGAAACCCTGAAACCCGAAACGCGAAGCCGAACCGAAACCGAAACCAGAAACGGAAACGCGAAACCCAAAAACAGAACACGAAACCCGAAACCCTAAACCCTAAACCCTAAAACCCTAAACCTAACCCCAAACCCTAACCTCACCCCCAACCCTAACCTTAAAACCCTAAACCCCCAACCCTAAACTCTACTCCCTAACCCTAAACCCTAAACCTAACCTTAAACTCTTACACCCCAAAAACCTAAACCGAACGCTAAAACCCTAAAACCTAAACCCTAAAACCCGTCAAACCTACCTCCACCTAAATGCTCACCTAAACCTAACCCGAAACCTCAACACTAACCCCCACCCCCCACCCTCCACCCCTAACTTAACCCCTAAAACACTTACCCTACACCCTAAAACCGTAAACCCTAAACCAGAACCCTAAACCCCCAAACCCTCAAGCCTAAGCCTAACCCCACCCCCCCAA
>NW_026652060.1:0-15000 GCF_029873635.1 Malania oleifera
CTCTAAACCTTAAACCCGAAACATAAACTCATACCTTAAACCCTAAACAATAAACCCTAAACCTTAAACCCTAAACCCTAAACCCTAAACTCTAAACCCTAATACTTAGCCCTAAATCCCAAACCCCAACCTTAAACCCCAAACCCCAAACCCTAAACTATGACCTTAAACCCTAAACCATAAACCTTAAACTATAACCCTAACCCCTAAACCCTAAACCCTAAACCCTAAACTATAACCCTAAGCCTTACACACGAAACCGTAAACCCCAAACCGTAAACCCTAAGACCTAAACCTTGAACCTAAACCTTAAACCCTAAACCCTAAACCCTAATTCGTAACCTTAAATCTTAATCCATAACCCTAAACCCAAAACCCTACAACCTAAACCCTAAATCCTAGACCCTAAACCCTAAATTATGACCCTAAACCCAAAACCCAAAACCCCAAACTATAACCCTAAACCCTAAACCCTAAATGCTAAACCCCACACACTAAACCCTAAACCCTTAGACCTAAACGTTAACCCAAAACCTTAAACCCTAAACCCTAAACCCAAAATGCTAAATCCTAAACCCTAAACAATAAACGCTAAACCCTAAAGCCTAAAGCCTAAACCCTAAAGGATAAACTCATACCCTAAACCCTAAACCATAAACCCTAAACCCTAAACCCCAAACCCAATACATTAAACCCTAAACCCGAAATCCTAAACCATAGACGCTAAACCCTAACCCTAAACCCAAAACCCTAAACCCTAAATACTAAACCCCAAACCCTAAACCCTAGCCGTAATCCAGAAATGCTAAACCCTAAACGCTAAATCCTAAAACCTAAACCCGAAACCCTAAACCCTAAACCCTAACCCCCAAATCCTAAAACCCTAAACCCTAAACCATAAACCGTAAACCCTAAACCCTAAACCCTAACCCAAAACCCTAAACCCTAAACCCCAAACCCTAAACCCTAAACCCAAATACCCTAAACCCTAAACCCTAAACCCTAAACCCTAAACCCCAAACCCAAAACCCTAAGGCCTAAGCCGTTACCCAAAATCGTAAACCCTAAACCCTAAAACCTAAACCCCAAACCCTAAAACCTAACCCCTAAATCGTAAACCCTAAACCCTAAAACCCTAAACAATAAATCCTAAACCCTAAACCCCAAAACCTAAACCCTATACCCTAAACCCGAAACACTAAACCCTAAACCCTAACCCTAAACCCTAAACCTTAAACCCTAAACAATAAACCCTAAACCCTAAACCCTAAACCCTAAGCCCTAAACCCTAAACCTTAACCCTAAACCCTAACCCTAAACTCTAAACCCTAAACCCTAAACTCTAATCCCTAACCTTAAACCCTAAACCCTAAACCCTAAACTCTAAACCCCAAAAACTAAACCCTAAACCCTAAACCCTAAACCCTAAGACCTAAGCCCTTACCCAAAACCGTAAACCCTAAACCCTAAACCCAAAACCCCAAACCCAATACCCTAAACCCTAAAACCTAAACCCAAAACCCAAAAACCTAACCCCTAAACCGTAAACCCTAAACCCTAAACCCTAAACCCTAAACCCTAAATCCTAAACCCTAAACCCTAAACCATAAACTGTATACCCTAAATCCTAAACCCTAAACCCTAAACCCTACACCGTAACCCTAAACCCTAAACCCTAAACCCTAAACCCTAATCCCTAAGCCCTAAACCCTAAACCCTAGCCCTAAACACTAAACCCTAAACCCTAAACCCTAACCTTAAACCTTAAACCCTAAACGCTAAACCCTAATCCCTGACCCTAAACCCGAAACCATAAACCCTAAACTTTAAACCCTAAAACCTAAACCCAAAACCCAAAAACCCTAAACCCTAAATCCAAAATCCTAAACCATAAACCATAAACTGTATATCCTAAATCCTAAACCCTAAACCCTAAACCCTAAACCATAAACCCAACACCGTAACCCTAAACCCTAAACCCTAAACCCTAAACCCTAATCCCTAAGCCCTAAACCCTAAACCCTAGCCCTAAACACTAAACCCTAAACCCTAAACCCTAAACCTTAAACCTTAAACCCTAAACGCTAAACCCTAATCCCTAACCCTAAACCCGAAACCATAAACCTTAAACTCTAAACCCTAAAACCTAAACCCAAAACCTAAACCCTAAACCCTACCATAAACCCTAAACTTTAAACCCTAAACCCTAAACAATAAATGCTAAACCCTAATACGTAAACCCTACACCCTAAACACTAAAACTTAAACCTTCAACCCTAAACCCTGAACCCTATAGTCTAAACCCTACGCATAAGTCCTAAACCCTAACCCCAAAGTCAAAACCCTGAACCACAAACTCATACCCTAAACCCTAAACCCTAAACCCTATAGTCTAAATCCTAAACCCTAAGTCCTAAACCATAAACCCAAAACCCTAACACTACACCCTATACCCTAAATACTAAACCCCAAACCCTAAACCCTAAGCCCTAAACACTAAGCTGTAAACATTAAACCCAAAACCCAAAACCTTAAACCCTAAGCCTAAACCACAAACCCTAAACCCTAAACCCTAAACCTTAAAACCCTAATCCATAAACTCATACCCTAAACCCTAAACCCTATAGTCTAAACCCTAAACCCTAAACCCTAAACGTTAAATCCTAAACCCTAAACAATAAACGTTAAACCCTAAAACATAAATCCTAAACCCTAAACCCTAAACCCGTAACACTAACTCCTAAACCCTAAACCCTAAACTCTAAACCCTAAACCATAAGCTCTAAACCCTAAATCCTAAACCCTAATCACTAAACCCTAAACCCTAAACCCTAAAGTCTAAACCCTAAACCCTAAACCCCAAACCCAAAACCCTAAACCCTAAACTATAAACCTTAAACCCTAAACCCTAAACCCAAAACCTTAAGCCCTAAACCCTAAACAGTAAACCTTAACCTTAAACACTAAAATATAAACCCTAAACCCTAAACCCTAGTCCCTAACCCTAAACCGTAAACCCTAAAACGTAATCCCTAAACCCTAAACCCTAAACCCTAAACGATAAACCATAAACCATAAAGTCTAAACCCTATAGTCTAAACCCTAAACCCTATGTCCTAAACCCTAAACCCAAAATTCCTAACCCTAGACCCTAAACCCTAAATAGTAAAACCCAAACCCTAAACCCTAACCCCTACACCCTAAGTCCTAGATACTAAACCCTAAACCCTAAACCCTCAACCTAAAATCCTAAACGCTAAATTCTAAACCTTAAACAATAAACGCTAAACCCTAATCCCTAACCCTAAACCCTAAACCCTAAACCATAAAACCAAAACCCTAAACCCTAAAACCTAAACCCTAAACCCTAAACCTTAAAACCCTAAACCATAAACTCATACCCTAAACCCTAAACCAAAAACACTAAACCCTAAACCCTAAACCCTATAGTCTAAACCCAAAACCCAAGACCCAAAACCCTAAACGCTAAATCCCAAACCCTAAACAATAAATGCTAAACCCTAAAACCTAAACCCTAAACCCTAAACCCTAAACCCGTAACACTAAACCCTAAACCCTAAACCCTAAACCACAAACCCTAAACCTTAAATCCTAAACCCTAAACCCTAAACCGTAAACTCATACCCTAAACCATAAACGATAAACCATAAATGCTAAACCGTATAGACTAAACCTTAAACCCTAAATACTAAACCCTAAAGCCTAAGCCCTAAACCCTAAGTCCAAAACACTAAACCCTAAACCCTAAACTCTAAGCCTAAACCCTAAACCCTAAACCCTAAACCCTACACCCAAAACCCTATACCCTAACCCTAAACCCTAAACCTTAAACCCCAAACCCTAAATAATAAACCCTAAACCCTAAACCCCAAACCCCAAGTCCTAAACCCTAAACCCTAACCCTAAACCCTAAACTCCAAACCCTAAACCCTAAACCCTAAACTTTAATCCCTAAACCTAAACCCTAAACCCTAAACCCTAAACTCCAAACCTCAAAACCTAAACCCAAAACCCAAAACCCAAAACCCTAAACCCTAAAACCCTAAACCCTAAACCCTAAACCCTAAACCCTAAACGATAAGACCTAAACCCTAACCCTAAATCCTAAACTGTAAACCCCAAACCCTAAACCCTAAACCCTAAAACCCTAAACCCTAAACCCTAAACCCTAAACCGTAAACCCTATACACTAAACCCTAAACCCTAAACCCTAAACCGTAAACCCGAAAACCGTAAACCCTAAACCCCAAACCCTAAAGGCTAAGACCTAAAACCTAAGCCAAAACCCCAAACCCTAAGCCCTAAACCCTAAACACTAAAACCATAAACACTAAACCCTAAACCTTAAACCCCAAACCATAAACTCATACCTTAAACCCTAAACCAAACACCCTAAACCCTAAACCCTAAACCCCATACCCTAAACGCTAAAACCTAAACACTAAACCTTAATCCCTAAAACTTAAACCCTAAACCCTAAACTATGACCCTAAACCCTAAACCCTAAACCATAAATACTAAACCCCAAACCCTATACCCTAACCCTAAACTCGAAATGCTAAACCCTAAACACTAAATCCTAAAACCTAAACCCGAAACCCTAAACCCTAAACCCTAAACCCCAAATCCAAAAACCCTAAACCCTAAACCCTAAACCCTAAACCCAAAACCTTAACCCTAAACCCTAAACCCTAAACTCTGTACACTAAACCCTAAACCCTAAGACCAAAGCCCTTTCCCAAAATCGTAGACCATAAACCTAAACCCTACGCTCTAAACCCAAAACCCTAAACTCAGAAACCTAAACCCTAAACCCTAAAACCTAACCCCTAAACCTAAACCGTAAACCCTAAACACTAAACCCTAAACCATAAAACCATAAACTCTAAATCCTAAACCCTAAACCCTAAACACTATACCCTAAAAAATAAAGGCCAAACGAAAAAACCCAAACGCTAAACTCTAAACCCTAAGCCCTAAACAATAAACCCTAAACCCTAAACCCTAAACCCTAAGCCCTAAACCCTAAACCGCAACCCTAAACCCTAAACCCTAAACCCTAAACCCCAAACGCTAAACTCTAATCCCTAACCCTAAACCCTAAACCATAAACTCTAAACCCCAAAACCTAAACTCGAAACCCAAAACCCTAAACCCTAAAACCCTAAACCCTAAACCCTAAAACCTAAACGCTAAGACCTAAACCCTAACGCGAAACCCTAAACCCTAAACCGTAAACCCTAAACCCTAAACCTTAAACCCTAAAACCTGGACCCCAAACCCAAAACCGTAAACCCTAAAGCCATAAACCCTAAACCCCAAGCCATAAAGGCTAAGACCTAAACCCAAACCCAAAACCCCAAACCCTAAACCCTAATCCCTAAACCCTAAAACCCTAAACCCTAAACCCTAAATTTTAAACCCCAAACCATAAACTCATACCTTAAACCCTAAACCATAAACCCTAAACCCTAAAGTCTAAACCCTAAACCCTAAACCCTAAACGCTAAACGCTAAATCTAACCCTAAACCCCAAACCCTAAACCCTAAACCGTAAACTATAAAACTTAAACCCTAAACCCTAAACCCTAAACCCTAAACAGTAAACCCTAACCTTAAACACAAAAATATAAACCCTAAACCCTAAACCCTAGTCCCTAACCCTAAACCCTAAAACCTAAACCGTAATCCCTAAACCATAAACCCTAAACCCTAAACCATAAACCATAAACCATAAAGTCTAAACCCTATAGTGTAAACCCTAAACCCTAAGTCCTAAACCCTAAGTCCTAAACCCTAAACCCAAAATTCCTAACCCTAGACCCTACACCCTAAATACTGAACCCCAAACCCTAAACCCTAACCCCTAGACCCTAAGTCCTAAACACTAAACCCTAAACCCTAAACCCTAACCACAAACCCTCAACCTGAAACCATAAACGCTAAACTCTAAACCTTAAACAAGAAAAGCTAAACCCTAATCCCTAACCCTAAACCCTAAACCCCGAACCCGAAACCCAAAACCCTAAACCCAAAACCATAAAACCAAAACCCCAAACCCTAAAACCTAAACCCTAACCCCTACACCCTAAGCCCTAGATACTAAACCCTAAACCCTAAACCCTAACCATAAACCCTCAACCTGAAATCCTAAACGCTAAATTCTAAACCTTAAACAATAAACGCTAAACCCTAATCCCTAACCCTAAACCCTAAACCCTAAACCATAAAACCAAAACCCTAAACCCTAAAACCTAAACCCTAAACACTAAACCTTAAAACCCTAAACCATAAACTCATACCCTAAACCCTAAACCAAAAACACTAAACCATAAACCCTAAACTCTATAGTCTAAACCCAAAACCCAAGACCAAAAACCCTAAACGCTAAATCCCAAACCCTAAACAATAAATGCTAAACCCTAAAACCTAAACCCTAAACCCTAAACCCGTAACACTAAACCCTAAACCCTAAACCCTAAACCACAAACCCTAAACCTTAAATCCTAAACCCTAAACCCTAAACCGTAAACTCATACCCTAAACCATAAACGATAAACCATAAACGCTAAACCGTATAGACTAAACCTTAAACCCTAAATACTAAACCCTAAAGCCTAAGCCCTAAACCCTAAGTCCAAAACACTAAACCCTAAACCCTAAACTCTAAGCCTAAACCCTAAACCCTAAACCCTAAACCCAACACCCAAAACCCCATACCCTAACCCTAAACCCTAAACCTTAAACCCCAAACCCTAAATAATAAACCCTAAACCATAAACCCTAAACCCTAAAGTCTAAACCCTAAACCTTAAACCCTAAACGCTAAACGCTAAATCTAACCCTAAACCCCAAACACTAAACCCTAAATCGTAAACTATAAACCTTAAACCCTAAACCCTAAACCCTAAACCCTAAGCCCTAAACCCTAAACAGTAAACCCTAACCTTAAACACAAAAATATAAACCCTAAACCCTAAACCCTAGTCCCTAACCCTAAACCCTAAAACCTAAACCGTAATCCCTAAACCATAAACCCTAAACCCTAAACCATAAACCATAAACCATAAAGTCTAAACCCTATAGTGTAAACCCTAAACCCTAAGTCCTAAACCCTAAACCCAAAATTCCTAACCCTAGACCCTAGACCCTAAATACTAAACCCCAAACCCTAAACCCTAACCCCTAAACCCTAAGTCCTAAACACTAAACCCTAAACCCTAAACCCTAACCATAAACCCTCAACCTGAAATCCTAAACGCTAAACTCTAAACCTTAAACAATAAACGCTAAACCCTAATCCCTAACCCTAAACCCTAAACCCCGAACCCGAAACCCTAAACCCTAAACCCTAAACCATAAAACCAAAACCCTAAACCCTAAAACCTAAACCCTAAACCCTAAACCCTAAACCATAAACTCATACCCTAAACCCTAAACCAAAAACCCTAAACCCTAAACCCAAAACCCTATAGTCTAAACCCAAAACCCAAGACCCAAAACCCTAAACGCTAAATCCTAAACCCTAAACAATAAATGCTAAACCCTAAAACCTAAACCCTAAACCCTAAACCCTAAACCCGTAACACCAACCCCTAAACCCTAAACCCTAAACCCTAAACCGTAAACTCATACCCTAAACCATAAACCATAAACCATAAACCCTAAACCGTATAGTCTAAACCCTAAACCCTAAATACTAAACCCTAAACCCTAAGCCCTAAACCCTAAGTCCAAAACACTAAACCCTAAACCCTAAACCCTAAACTCTAAGCCTAAACCCTAAACCTTAAACCCTAAACCATACACCCTAAACCCTATACCCTAACCCTAAACCCTAAACCTTAAACCCCAAACCCTAAATAATAAACCCTAAACCCTAAACCCCAAACCCCAAGTCCTAAACCCTAAACCCTAAACTCCAAACCCTAAACCCTAAACCCTAAACCCTAAACTTTAATCCCTAACCCTAAACCCTAAACCCAAAACCCAAAACCCAAAACCCTAACCCGTAAAACCCTAAACCCTAAACTCTAAACCCCAAAACCTAAACCCGAAACCCTAAACCCTAAACCCTAAACCCTAAAACCCTAAACCCTAAACCCTAAAACCTAAATGCTCAGACCTAAACCATAACCCGAAACCCTAAACACTAACCCCAAACCCCAAACCCTAAACCCTAAACCTTAAACCCTAAAACCCTGACCCTAAACCCTAAACCGTAAACCCTAAAACCATAAACCCTAAACCCCAAACCATAAAGCCTAAGACCTAAACCCAAACCCAAAACCCTAAACCCTAAACCCTAAACCCTAAAACCCTAAACCCTAAACCCTAAATATTAAACTCCAAACCATAAACTCATACCTTAAACCCTTAACCATAAACCCTAAACCCTATACCCTAAACCCTAAACCTACTAAACCCTACTCCCTAACCCTAAATCCTAAACCCCAACCTTAAAACCAAAATCGTAAATTCGAAACCCTAAACCATAAACCCTAAACTATGACCTTAAACCCTAAACCCTAAACCGTAAACCATGACCCTAAACCCTAAACCCCAAACCCTAAACCCTAAACCCTACACACTAAACACGAAACACTAAACCCTAAACCCCAAGACCTAGACCTTAAACCCTAAACCCTAAACCCTAAACCCAAAATTATGACCCTAAAACCTAAACCCTAAACCCTAAACTATAACCCTAAACCCTAAACCCTAAACCCTAAACACTAAACCCTAATCCCTAACCCTAAATCCTAAACCCTAAACGCAAAAAGCCTAAACCGTAAAGGCTAAACCCCAAACCCCAAACCCTATACACTAAACCCTAAACCTTAAAACCTAAACCCCAAATCCTAAACCGTAATACCTAAAACCATAAATCCTAAACCCCAAACCCTAAACCCTACACCCAAAAACCTAACCCCTAAACCGTAAACCCTAAACCCTAAACCCAAAAACCCTAAACCCTAAATCCTAAATCCTAAACCATAAACCATAAACTGTATACCCTAAATCCTAAACCCTAAACCCTAAACCCTAAACCCTAATCCCTAAGCCCTAAACCCTAAACCCTAAACCCTAGCCCTAAACACTAAACCCTAAACCCTAAACCCTAAACCCTAAACCCTAAACCCTAAACCCTAAACGCTAAACCCTAATCCCTAACCCTAAACCCTAAACCCTAAACCTTAAACTCTAAACCCTAAAACCTAAACCCAAAACCCTAAACCCTAAACCCTACCATAAACCCTAAACTTTAAACCCTAAACCCTAAACAATAAATGCTAAACCCTAAAACGTAAACCCTAAACCATAAACACTAAAACTTAAACCTTCAACCCTAAACCCTGAACCCTATTGTCTAAACCCTAAGCCAAAGTCCTAAACCTTAAACCTAAGTCCTAAACTCTAAACCCAAAGTCTAAACCCTGAACCACAAACTCATACCCTAAACCCTAAACCATAAACCCTAAACCCTAAACCCTATAGTCTAAATCCTAAACCCTAAGTCCAAAACCCTAAACCCAAAACCCTAACCCTAGACCATATACCCTAAATACTAAACCCCAAACCCTAAACACTAAGCCCTAAACACTAAGCTCTAAACATTAAACCCTAAACCCAAAACCATAAACCCTAAGCCTAAACCACAAACCCTAAACCCTAAACCCTAAACCTTAAAACCCTAATCCATAAACTCATACCCTAAACCCCAAACCATAAACCCTAAACCCTATAGTCTAAACCCTAAACCCTAAACCCTAAACCCTAAACGTTAAATCCTAAACCCTAAACAATAAACGCTAAACCCTAAAACATAAATCCTAAACCCTAAACCCTAAACCCGTAACACTAACTCCTAAACCCTAAACCCTAAACCCTAAACTCTAAACCCTAAACCATAAGCTCTAAACCCTAAATCCTAAACCCTAATCACTAAACCCTAAACCCTAAACCCTAAAGTCTAAACTCTAAACCCTAAACCCCAAATGCTAAACGCTAAACCTAACCTTAAACCCCAAACCCTAAACCCTAAACCCTAAACTATAAACCTTAAACCCTAAACCCTAAACCCAAAACCCTAAGCCCTAAACCCTAAACAGTAAACCCTAACCTTAAACACTAAAATATAAACCCTAAACCCTAAACCCTAGTCCCTAACCCTAAACCCTAAACCCTAAACCGTAATCCCTAAACCCTAAACCCTAAACCCTAAACCATAAACCATAAACCATAAAGTCTAAACCCTATAGTCTAAACCCTAAACCCTATGTCCTAAACCCTAAACCCAAAATTCCTAACCCTAGACCCTAAACCCTAAATACTAAACCCCAAACCCTAAACCCTAACCCCTACACCCTAAGTCCTAGATACTAAACCCTAAACCCTAAACCCTAACCATAAACCCTCAACCTGAAATCCTAAACGCTAAACTCTAAACCTTAAACAATAAACGCTAAACCCTAATCCCTAACCCTAAACCCTAAACCCTAAACCATAAAACCAAAACCCTAAACCCTAAAACCTAAACCCTAAACCCTAAACCTTAAAACCCTAAACCATAAACTCATACCCTAAACCCTAAACCAAAAACACTAAACCCTAAACCCTAAACCCTATAGTCTAAACCCAAAACCCAAGACCCAAAACCCTAAACGCTAAATCCCAAACCCTAAACAATAAATGCTAAACCCTAAAACCTAAACCCTAAACCCTAAACCCGTAACACTAAACCCTAAACCCAAAACCCAAAACCCTAAACCCTAAACCCTAAACCCTAAACCCTAAACCCTAAACCGGAAGAACTAAACCCTAAGCCCTAACCCTAAACCCTAAACCCTAAACCATAAATCATAATCTCCAAACCCTAAACCCTAAAACCTAAGCACAAAACTATAAGCACTAAACCCTAAACCCAGAATCCCAAAACCCAAAACCCTAAACCCCAAACCATAAACCCTAAACCTTAAGCCCTAAACCCTAAACCGTAATCCCTAACCCTAAACCCTAAGCCCTAAACCTTAAACCTAAGCAGTAAACCCTAAACCCCTAATCCCAAAACCCTAAGCCCTATACCCTAAACCCTAAACCCTAAACCCTAAACCCTAAACCGTAAACCTACTATCCCGAACCCTAAACCCTAAACCCTAAACCTTAAACTCTAACCCTTAACCCTAAACCCAAAACCCTAAATCCTAAACCCTAAACTCTAGACACTAAGCCCTAAACACTAAACCCTAAACGCTAAACCCTAAACCCAAACACTAAACCCTAAACCCTAAACCCTAAACCATAAACCCTAAATCCTAAACCCTATGCCCTAAACCCTTAATCCTAAACCCCAAACCTTGAACCGTAAAACTTAACCCCCAAACCCGAAAACCTAAACCCAAAATCCTAAACCCTAAAACCTAAACCCTAAACCTCAAACCCTAAACCCTAAACCCTAAACCCTAAACCCTAAACCCTAAACCACAATCCCTAAACCATAAACCCAAAACCCTAAACCCTAAGCCCTAAACCCTAAATCCAAAACACCAAACCTTGAACCGTAAAACTTAAACCTTAAACCCGAAAACCTAAACCCTAAACCGTAAAACCCAAACCCTAAATCCAAAACCCTAAATCCTAAACCCTAAACCCTAAACCCTAAACCCTAAAGCCTAAACCCTAACCCTAACCCTAAACCCTAAACCCTAAACCCTAAACGCTGGACCCTAAACCATAAGACCTAATCCCTAAATACAAAACACTAAACCCTAAACCCTAAACCCTAATCCCCAACCCTAAACCCAAGACCCAGAACCCTAAACCGTAATCCCTAAACCCTAAACCCTAAACCTTAAACACTAAACCCTAAACCCAAAACCCAAAACCCAAAACCCTAATCCCAAACCCCAAACCCTAAGCCTTGAAGCGTTAATCCTAAACCCCAAACCCTAAAACCTAAACCCTAAAACCTAAGCTCTAAATCCTAAACCCCAAATCCTAAATAGTAAAACCTAAACCCTAACCCTAAACCCTAAACCCTAAACACTGGACCCTAAACCCTAAGCCCTAACCCATCAACCCAAAACACTAGGCCCTAAACCCGAAACCCTAATCCCCAAACCCTGAAAACTAAACCGTAAACGCTAATCCCAAAACCCTAAACCCTAATCCCTAAACCCTCAACCCAAAACCCTAAACCCTAAACACTAAACCCTCAACCCTAAACCGTAAACCCAAAACCCTAAACCGTAAACCCTAATCCCTAACCCTAAACCCTAAGCCTTGAACCCATAATCCTAAAACCCAAACGCTAAAACCTAAACCCTAAACACTAAAACATAAGCCCTAAACCCTAAACCCCAAACCCTAAGCCCTAAACCCTAAACCCCAAATCCTAAAACCCTAAACTCTAAACCCAAACCATAAACCCTAAACCCCAGACACTAAACCGTAATACCTAACCCTAAACCCGAAGCCCTAAACCTTAAACACTAAGGACTGAACCCTAAACCCCTAATCCTAAAACACTAAACCCTAAACCCTAAACCTTACACCTTAAACCCTAAACCCTAATCCTTAACCCTAAACCTTAAACCCTAAACCCTAAACCCTATAAACTCAACCCTAAATCCTAAACCCTAAACCCTAAACCCTAAACCCTAAACCGGAAACCCTAAACCCTAAGCCCTAACCCTAAACCCTAAACCCTAAACCCTAAACCATAAGACCCAAACCCTAAACCCTAAACCTTAAACCCTAAACCCTAAACCCTAAGCAATAAACCTTAAACCCCAAATCCCAAAACCCTAAACCCAAAACCCAAACCATAAACCCGAAACCCTAATCCATAAACCCTAAACCGTAATACCTAACCCTAAACCCTAAGCCCTAAACCTTAAACACTAAGCACTAAACCCTAAACCCCTAATCCTAAAACCCTAAACCCTAAACCCTAAACCCTAAACACAAAACCCTAAACCCTAAATCGTAAATTCATAATCCCCAACCCAAAACCCAAAACCCTAAACCCTAAAGTCTAATCCTTAACCCTAAACCCTAAACCCTAAACCCTAAACCCTAAACCCTAAACCCTAAACCCTAAACCCTAAACCCTAAACCCTAATCCCTAAACCATAAACCCAAAATGCTAAAACCTAGGCCCTAAACCCAAAATCCAAAACCCCAAACCTTTGTTGACCCTATGGGTCATACCCTGTTTTGATTATGACAAATACTTAGGTATTTAATGATTGTCAAGTTGATGTGCAGGTTTATCTTGGCAGTATCCTATGATGGCACTCGGAGATTCAGAAGAAAACGAAGACTCTAAAGACCCTTGATATAATTGATTTGTTGTAATTTATATTCGGGTCTGTAATACTTAAGTAGGAAAGGTCTGTAATAGTAAATAGGTCTTTGGTTTGTAATAAGCTCACGCACATCACATGCATGATAATACGTAAGCTCAAACAAACCATGAATGACACCGGACTTTTTCGGTGTCTCTAAATTGGACCCCAAGTGACCTTAGGACATGCACACATGCACATATGTTTATTAGGCACTTGAAATAGACTTATTTGGGTCAATTCGGGACCGAAATGCACACTTGGTGCACTTTAGGTCGACTGGCCAATTCAGTTCAATTTGGCCCGGTCGATCGAAACCGGTCCGGGTCAACTATTTGACCCAGTCCCGGTCGATCGAGCCCTTATAGGTCATTTGACCTCGGTCGACCGAACCACCTGGGAGTCAACAGTTTGACCTCCCGGTCGACCGACCAGATTTGTACTCCAACAACCTGGTCGACCGAGGGGTCTTGGGAGAATTCCCAACGGTCTGATCGACCGAGCCCTTCAGTTCATAATTGCCCCGGTCGACCGAACCTCATAAATTTGGCAAATCGCCCTCTCCGGTCGACCGAGCCACTTAGTTCAAAATCCCCCTGGTCGACCGAACCATTTCTGGTCGACCGGACCTCTCGGGTTGGTCTCATTTTTACTGTGGTTAATATTTTTCTAAACAGGGTTAAAATGCCTTAAACATCATTAAACTTTTCTAATAATACCCTATAGGTCCCCAACGGTCATATTTCCTTCCATGGCTATATATATGTGTTCATTTGCAAAAATTAAACAGATTAGCCACTTTGATTAGGGAAAATTCTTTGAAAAACCAAAACCCTATAATACTCATATAATTACTCAAACCACTCATACTTGTCTTCTATCATTGCCTACATATTTTGTAAGTTGATTGAGTGTTTTGTTTAAAAGGTTTGCTCTCCTTATGCTACTTGTTTGACACGATTTTCTTGAGAGCCAAACCTAAGGATTCTTGGGAGGCTTTTGCTAATAAGCATTTCCTAAGAAAACCTTGTTAGATCTTCTAAGCTTGCACTTTCATTGCAAGATCTTGAGAAGAGTGTATTATTTTTTATTTGCAAAAACTTTTCAAACACTTCCAAATATCTATTGTACTTTTATACTACAAAATACTTTGAACAGATATTTGCTTGTGTGATTGTGATCTTTGTTGCAATATTCTTTCACTCATATATTATTTGTTGAATACAAAGATTACATGTCTTTTGCAAACCAAGCATATACATCGTTTAATACTTACATGCTTGAGATATCTTAATGATTGAAATACATAAGACTTGACATCTTTGTGTGAACCTATTTGTTGAATATCTTGTGATACAAAGATTGTTTGTTTGACACTATCACATACTCTTTACACCGATAGAAAATACCTTTGAGAGTTGAAACATCATAAACCACACTGAGCTTACATATAGAATCATACTGTGGTGTTTGTTATTGCGCGCATCTGGGTACATATCTGCTTTACACGAAAGCACAATCACTGTACCATTTGATTGTAATACACTTTGGTTGTATTTCCAGGCACGGGCCTGAAGAGGGAGACTAGCCCTGGAATAGTCCCGGATTGGCTTAGACCCGGTTAGGAAAG
>NW_026652060.1:20000-25000 GCF_029873635.1 Malania oleifera
CCAAACCTTGAACCGTAAAACTTAAACCCTAAACCCGAAAACCTAAACCCTAAACCCTAAAACCTAAACCCTAAATCCTAAACCCTAAAACCTAAACCCTAAACCCTAAACCCAAAACCCTAAAGCCTAAACCCTAACCCTAAACCCTAAACCCTAAACGCTGGACCCTAAACCCTAAGCCCTAATCCCTAAACACAAAACACTAAACCCTAAACCCTAAACCCTAATCCCCAACCTCCAAACCCTAAACCCTAAACCCTAAACCCTAAACCCTAGACCCAGAACCCTAAACCCTAATCCCTAAACCCTAAACCCTAAACCTTAAACACTAAACCCTAAACCCTAAACCCAAAACCCTAAACCCTAATCCCTAACCCTAAACCCTAAGCCTTGAACCCTTAATCCTAAACCCTAAACCCTAAAACCTAAACCCTAAACCCTAAACCCTAAAAACTAAGCTTTAAACCCTAAACCCCAAACCCTAAACCCTAAAACCTAAACCCTAACCCTAAACCCTAAACCCTAAACACTGGACCCTAAACCCTAAGCCCTAACCCATCAACCCAAAACACTAAGCCCTAAACCCGAAACCCTGATCCCCAAACACTGAACCCTAAACCCTAAACGCTAAACCCAAAACCCTAAACCCTAATCCCTAAACCCTTAACCCTAAACCCTAAACCCTAAACACTAAACCCTCAACCCTAAACCGTAAACCCAACCCAAAACCCTAAACCCTAAACCCTAATCCCTAACCCTAAACCCTAAGCCTTGAACCCATAATCCTAAACCCCAAACCCTAAAACCTAAACCCTAAACACTAAAACCTAAGCCCTAAACCCTAAACCCCAAACCCTAAACCCTAAACCCTAAACCCTAACACTAAACCCTAAACCCCAAACCCTAAAACCTAAACCCTAAACCCTAAACTCTAGACACTATGCCCTAAACACTAAACCCTTAACCCTAAACACTAAACACTAAACCCTCAACCCTAAACCCCAAAGCCTAAACCCTTAACCCCAAACCCTAACACTAAACCCTAAACCCCAAACCCTAAAACCTAAACCCTAAACCCTAAACTCTAGACACTATGCCCTAAACACTAAACCCTTAACCCTAAACACTAAACACTAAACCCTCAACCCTAAACCGTAAAGCCAAAACCCTAAACCCTAAACCCTAATCCCTAACCCTAAACCCCAAGCCTTGAACCCATCATCCTAAACCCCAAACCCCAAAACCTAAACGCAAAACCCACAAAAATAAGCCCTAAACCCTAAACCCCAAACCCTAAACCCTAAACCCTAAACCCTAAACCCTAAGCCCAAAACCACAAACCCTAAACACTAAAAACTAAACCATAAACCCTAAACCCTAAACTCTAAACCCTAAACCCTAAACCCTAATCCCTAATCCCAAATCCCAAATCCCAAACCCTAAACCCCAAACCGTAAACCCTAAACCCAAAACCCCAAACCCTAAAACCTAAACCCCAAACCCTAAACTCTAGACACTATGCCCTAAACACTAAACCCTAAACCCTAAACCCTAATCGTTAAACAATAAATCCTAAACCCTAAACCCTAAGCCCTAAACCCTAAATCCTAAGCCCAAAACCCCAAACCCTAAACACTAAACACTAAACCCTAAACCTAAACCCTAATCTCCAATCAAGAATCCCAAACCCTAAACCCTAAACCCTAAACCCTAAACCCTAAATACTAGACACTAAGCCTTAGAAACTAAACCCTGAACCCTAAACCCTAAACACTAGACCCTAAACCCTAATCCTTAAACCCTAAACCCTAAACCCTAAATCCTAGACCCCAAACCTTGAACCGTAAAACTTAAACCCTAAACCCGAAAACCTAAACCCGAAACCCTAAAATCTAAAACCCAAATCCTAAACCCTAAGACCTAAACCCTAGACCCTAAACCCAAAACCCTAACCCTAAACCCTAAACCCTAAACCTTAAACCCTAAACGCTGGACCCTAAACCCTAAGCCCTAATCCCTAAACCCAAAACACTAAACCCTAAACCCGAAACCCTAATCCCCAAACCCTAAACCCTAAACCCTAAACCCTAAACCCAAAACCCTAAACCCTAAACCCTAAACCCTAAACCCTAAACCTTATACACTAAACACTAAACCCTAAACCCTAAACCTAAACCCAAAAACCAAAACCCTAAACCCTAATACCTAACCCTAAACCCTAAAACCGAAGCCCTAAATCGTAAACCCTAAACCCTAAACCCTAACACTAAACCCTAAACCCAAAACCCAAAACCCAATGCCCAAAACCCCAAACCCTAAACACTAAACCCTTAAACCAAAACCCAAAACCCTAAACCCTAAGCCCTAACACTAAACCCTAAACCCTAAACCCTAAGCGCAAAACCCCAAACCCTAAACACTAAACCATAAATCCTAAACCCTAAACCCTAATCCCAAATCCCAAATCCCAAACCCTAAACCCTACACCCTAAACACTAAACCTCAAACCCTAGACTCGAAACCCCAAACCCTAAAACCTAAACCCTTAACCCTAAACCCTAAACTCTAATCCCTACACCCTAGACCCTAAACCCTAATCCCTAACCCTAAACCCAACACCCTAAACCCTAAACCCTAATCCCTATACCCTATACACTAAACCCTAAACCCTAAACACTAATCCCTAACCCTAAACCCTAAGCCCTAAAAACTAAATCATAAACCCCAAATCTTGAACCGTAAAACTTAAACCCTAAACCGTAATCCCCAAACCCTAAACGCTAAACCATAAGCCCAAAACTTTAAGTACTAAACCCTAAACCCCAAATCGCAAAACCCTAAACCCTAAACCCCAAACCATAAACCCTAAACCCTAAGCCCTAAACCCTAAACCGTAATCCCTAACCCTAAACCCTAAGCCCTAAACCTTAAACCCTAAGCAGTAAACCCTAAACCCCTAATCCCAAAACCCTAAACCCTATACCCTAAACCCTAAACCCTAAACCCTAAACACTAAACCCTAAACCCTAAACCGTAAACCCATAATCCCCAACCCTAAACCCTAAACCCTAAACCCTAAACCTTAAACTCTAACCTTTAACCCTAAACACTAAACCCTAAACCCAAAAACCTAAACACTAAACCCTGAACCCAAAAACCTAAACCCTAAACCCAAACCCTAAACCCTAAACCCTAAACCATAAACCCTAAATCCTAAACCCTATGCCCTAAACCCTTAATCCTAAACCCCAAACCTTGAACCGTAAAACTTAACCCCTAAACCCGAAAACCTAAACACTAAACCCTAAAACCTAAACCCAAAATCCTAAACCCTAAAACCTAAACCCTAAACCCTAAACCCTAAACCCTGAACCCTAAACCCTAACCCTAAACCCTAAACCCTAAACCCTAAACCCTAAACTCTAGACACTAAGCCCTAAACACTAAACCCTAAACCCTAAACCCTAAACCCTAAACCCAAACCGCAATCCCTAACCCTAAACCCTAAGCCTTGAACCCTTAATCCTAAAACCTAAACTCGGAAACCTAAACCCTAAACCCTAAAACCTAAGCCCTAAACCCCAAACCCAAAACCCTAAACACTAACACCAAACCCTAAACACTAAACCCTAAACCCAAAGCCCAAAACCCCAAACACTAAACACTAACCATTAAACCCTAAACTCTACACCCTAATCCGAAATCCCAAATCCCAAACTCTAAATCCTAAACCGCAAGCACTAAACCCTAAACCCTAAAACCCAAACCCCAAACCTTCAAACCTAAACCCTAAACCCTAAACTCTAATCGCTACTCCATAAACCCTAAACCCTAATCCCTAAACCTAAACCCTAAACCCTATACACTAAACCCGGCACCCTAAACACTAAACCCTAAACCCTAAACCCTAATCCCTAACCCTAAACCCTAAGCCCTAAACATTAAACACTAAACCCTAAGCCCTAAACCCTAATCCCTAATCCAAAATCCCAAACTCTAAACCCTAAACCCTAAACACTAAACGCTAAACCCTAAAACCTAAACCCTAAACCCTAAAACCTAAACCCTAAATCCTAAACTCTAAAACCTAAACCCTAAACCCTAAACCCTAAACCCTAAACCCAAAACTCTAGACACTAAGCCATAACCACTACACCCTAAACCCTAACCACTAAACCCTAAACCCCTGATCCCAAAATCGTAAACCCCTGATCCCAAAACCCTAAACCGTAAACCCTAAGCTTTAAACTCTAACCCTTAACCCTAAACCCTAAGCTCTAAATCCTAATCCTTAAACTCTTGACACTAAGCCCTAAACCCCAAACCCAAATCCCTAATCCCAAATCCCAACCCCTAAAACCTAAACCCTAAACCCTAAACTCTAAACCATACACCCTACACCCTAAACCTTAATCCCTAACCCTAAGCCCTAAACCCTAAATCCTAAACCCTAAACCCAAAACACTAAACACTAAACCCTAAACCCTAAACCCTAAATTGGAAACCCTAAACCCTAAGCCCTCACACTAATCCCTAAACCCTAAACCCTAAACCATAATCCCCAAACCCTAAACCCTAAACCCTAAACCTTAAACTCTAAGCACTAAGCCCAAAACCCCCAATCCCAAAACCCTAAACCCTAAACCCCAAACCATAAACCCTAAACCCTAAATCCTAAATCCTAAACCGTAATCCCTAACCCAAAACACTAAGCCCTAAACCTTAAACCCTAAGCACTAAACCCTAAACCCTAAATCGTAAAAACTAAACCCTAAACACTAAACCGTAAACCCATAATCCCCAACCCTAAACCCTGAACTCTAAACCCTAAATATTAACCCTTAACCCTAAACCCTAAACCCTAAACTCTAGACACTAACCCTAAAACACTAAACCCTAAACCCTAAACCCTAAACCCAAGATCCTAAACCCTAAACCATAAACCCTAAGCCTTAAACCCTAAACCCTAAGCCATGAACCCTAAATCCTAAAACCCAAAC
>NW_026652060.1:30000-57621 GCF_029873635.1 Malania oleifera
CTAAACCCTAAACCCTAAACTCTAGACACTAAGCCCTAAACCCTAAACCCTAAAACCTAAACCATAAACCCTAAACCCTAAACCCTAAACCCTAAACCCTAAACCCTAAACCCTAAACCCTAAACACTAAATCCAAAACCCTAAACCAAAAACCCTGAACCCTAACGCCTAATCCCTAACCCTAAACCGTAACCCTAAGCCCTAAACCCAAACCCTAAGCCCTAAACCCTAAACCCTAAACCCTAAACCCCAATTCCTAAACCCTAAACCCTAAACCCTAAACCCTAAACCCAAAAACCCTAAACCCTAAATCCACCCTAAACCCTAAACCCGCAACTCTAACCCTAAACCCGAAACACTAAACCATAAACCCTAAACCCTAAACCATCAACCCCAAATCCTAAAACCCGAAACCTTAAACCCAAAATCCTAACACTAAACCGTAAACCCTAAACCCTAAACCCTTAAAACTAAACCGTAAACCCTAAACCCTACACCCCAATCCCTAACCCCTAACCCTATCCCCAAAACCCTAAACCCAAAACACTAAACCCTAAATAGTAAACCCTATACACTAAACCCTAAACCCTAATCCCTAACCCTAAACCCTAAGCCATAGACACTAAACAATAAACCCTAAACCCTAATCCCTAATCCCAAATCCCAAACCCTAAACCCTAAACCCTAAACACCAAACCCTAAACCCTAAAACCTAAATCCTAAACCCAAAAACCTAAACCCTAAATCCTAAACCCTAAAACCTAAACCCTAATCCCTAACCGTAAACCCTAAACCCCAAACCCTAAACCCTAAACCCTAAACCCTAAACACTAAACCCTAAACCCTAAACCCTAAACCCTAAACCCTAAACCCTAAACCCTAAACCCTAAACGCAAAACACTAGACACTAAACCTTAAACACAAAACCCAAAACCCTAAGCCCTAAACCTTAAACCCTAAGCACTAAACCCTAAATCCCTGATGCCAAAACCCTAAACCCTAAACCCTAAACCCTAAACCCTAAACCTTTAACACTAAACCCTAAACCCTAAACCGCAAACCCATAATCCTAAACCCAAAACCATAAACCCTAAACCCAAAACCTTAACCCTAAACCCAAAACCCTAAACGCTGGACCCTAAAATCTAAGCCCTAATCCGTAAACACAAAACACTAAACCCTAAACCCAAAAACCTAATCCCCAAACCCTAAACGCCAAACCCTAAACCCAGAACCCTAAACCCTATACACTAAACCCTAAACCCTAAACCCTAAACACTAAACCCTAAACAAAAAACCCAAAACCCTAAGCCCTAACCGTATACCCTAAACCCTAAGCCCTAAACCCTAAACCCTAACCCCTAAACCCTAAACCCTAATCCCTAACCCTAAACCCTAAGCCTTGAACCATTAATCCAAAACCCTAAACCCTAAAACCTAAACCCTAAACCCTAAAACCTAAGCCCTAAACCCTAAACCCTAAACCCTAAAACGTAACACTAAACCCTAAACCCTAAACCCTAAGCCAACAACCCCAAACCCTAAACACTAAACACTAAACCCTAAACCCTAAACCCTAATCCCTAATCTCAAATCCCAACCCCTAAGCCCTAAACCCTAAAAACTTAACCCTAAACCCTATACCCCAAACCACAAACCCTAAAACCCCCCTAAACCCTAAACTCTAAACCATACACCCTAAACCCTAAACACTAATCCCTAACCCTAAACCCTCAACACTAAATCCTAAACCCTAAACCCTAAACCCCAAACCGGAAACCCTAAACCCTAAGCCCTAACCCTAATCCCTAAACCTTAAACCCTAAACCATAATCCCCAAACCCTAAACTCTAAGCACTAAACCCTAAACCCCAAACCCTAAACCCAAAACCGGAAACCCTAAACCCTAAGCCCTAACCCTAATCCCTAAACCTTCAACGCTAAACCATAATCCCCAAACCCTAAACCCTAAACCCTAAACTCTAAGCACTAAACCCTAAACCCCAAATCCAAAAACCCTAAACCCTAAACCCCAAACCATAAACCCTAAACCCTAAATCCTAAATCCTAAACCGTAATCCCTAACCCTAAACCCTAAGCCGTAAACCTTAGACCCTAAGCACTAAACCCTAAACGCTAAACCCTAAACCCTAAACCCTAAACCCTAAAACCTAAGCCCGAAACCCGAAACCCTAAACCCTAAACCTTAACACTAAACCCTAAACCCTAAACCCTAAACCCTAAACCATATGCACAAAACCCCAAACCCTAAACACTAAACACTAAACCCTAAACCCAAATCCCTAATCCCAAATCCCAACCCCTAAACCCTAAACCCTAAACACTCAACCCTAAATCCCAAACCACAAACCCTAAAACCTCCCTAAACCCTAAACTCTAAACCCTACACGCTAAACCCTAAATCCTAACCCCTAACTCTGAACCCTAAACCCTAAATCCTAAACGTTAAACCCTAAACCCTAAACCAAAAACCCTAAACCCTAGACTGGAAACCTTACACCCAAAGCCTTAAGCCTAATCACTAAACCTTAAACCCTAAACCATAATCCCCAAACCCTAAAACCTAAACCCTAAATTCTAAGCACTAAACCCTAAACCCCAAATGTCAAACCCATGAACCCTAAACCCCAAACCATAAACCCTAAACCCTAAATCCTAAAACCTAAACCGTAATCCCTAACCCGAAACCCTAAGCCCTAAACCTTAATCTCTAAGCACTAAACCCAAAACCCTAAACCCTAAAACCTAAACCCTAAACCCTAAACACTAAACCCTTACCCTAAACCCTAAACCCTAAACATTAAACCCTAAACACTAAACCGTAAACCCATAATCCCCAACCCTAAACCCTAAACCCTAAACTCTAACCCTTAAACCTAAACCCTAAACCCTAAACCCTAAACTCTAGACACTAAGCATTAAACACTAAACCCTAAACCCTAAACCTAAACCCTAAACCCTAGACCCTAAACCCTAAACCATAAACCCTAAACCCTAAACCCTAAGCTCTGAACCCTAAATCCTAAACCCCAAACCTTGAACTGTAAAACTTAAACCCTAACCCCGAAAACGTAAACCCTAAACCCTAAAACCTAAACCCTAAATACTAAACCCTAAAACCTAAACCCTAAACCCGAAACCCTAAACCCTAAAGTTAAACCCTAAACCCTAAACCCTAAATGCTGGACCCTAAACCCTATGCCCTAATCCGTAAACCCAAAACACTAAAACCTAAACCCGAAACCTTAATCCCCAAACCCTAAACCCTAAACCCTATACACTAAACCCTAAACCCTAAACCCTAAACCCTAAACCCTAACCCTAAACCCTAAACCCTAAACCCTAAAAACTAAACCCCAAACCCCAAACCCTAAACACCAAACCCTAAACCCTAAACCCAAATCCCTATCCCTAAACCCTGAGCCTTGAACCCTTAATCCTAAACACTAAACCCTAAAACAAAAGCCCTAAACCCTAAACCGAAAACCCTAACACTAAACCCTAAACCCTAAACCCCAAGCCCAAAACCCCAAACCCTAAACGCTAAACACTAAACCCTAAACCCTAAACCCTGATCCCTAATCCGAAATCCCAAGCCCAAAACCCAAAACCCTAAACACTAAACCCTAAACCCTAAACCCTAAACCCAAAACCTTAAACGCTAAACCCTAAACCCTAACCCTAAACCCTAAACCCTAAACCCTAAGCCCTAAACCTTAAACCCTAAACCATAAACCATAACCCTGAAACCGTAAACCCCAAACTCTAACCGTAAACCCTAAACCCTAAACCCTAAACCCTATGCACTAAACCCTAAACCCGAAGCCCTGAACACTAAACCTTTACACTTAACCCAAAACCCTAAGTGCTAAACCCAAAACAGGAAACCCTAAACCCTATGCACTAAACCCTAAACCCCAAACTCTAAACCCTAAACCCTAAAACCTAAGCCCTAAACCCTAAACGCTAAACCCTAATACCCAAACCCTAAACCCTAAACCCTAAAGCTTAAACCCTAAACCCTAAAACCTAAACCCCAAACCCTAAACCCTGAATCTTCAACCCCTAAACCCTAAATGCTAAACCCTAAACCCGAAACCCTAAACCCAAACACAAAACCCAGAACCCTAAACCTTAAACCCTAAACCCTAAACCCTAAACCCTAAACCCTAAACCCTAAACCCTAAACCCTAAACACAAAACCCTAAACCCTAATCCTTAACCATAAACCCTAAACCCTAAACCCTAAACCATAAACCCTAAAACTAAACCCTAAACCCTAAATCCTAAACCCTAAACCCTACTCCCTAACCCTAAAACCTAAACCCTAAACCCTAATCCTAAACCGTAAACCATAAACCCTAAGCCTAAACCCTAAACCCTAAACCCTAGACCCTAAACCCTAAGCCCTAAACCTTAAACCCTAAACCATAAACCATAAACCTAAAACCCAAAACCCAAAACTCTAACCCTAAACCCTAAACTCGAAACCCTAAACCCTAACACAAAACCCAGAACCCTAAACCTTAAACCCTAAACCCTAAACCCTAAACCCTAAGCCCTAAACCCTAAACCCTAAACCTTAAACACTAAACCCTAAACCCTAATCCTTAACCATAAACCCTAAACCCTAAACCCTAAACCATAAACCCTAAAACCTAAACCCTAAACCCTAAACCCTAAACCCTACTCCCTAACCCTAAAACCTAAACCCTAAACCCTAATCCTAAACCGTAAACCATAAACCCTAAGCCTAAACCCTAAACCCTAAACCCTAAACCCTAAACCCTAAGCCCTAAACCTTAAACCCTAAACCATAAACCATAAACCTAAAACCCTAAACCCAAAACCCTAAACCCTAACCCTAAAACCTAAACCTTAAACCCCAAACTCTAACCCTAAATCCTAAAACCTAAGCCCTAAACCCTAAACGCTAAACCCTAATACCTAAACCCTAAACCCTAAACCCTAAAGCTTAAACCCTAAACCCTAAACCCTAAACCCTAAAACCTAAACCCCAAACCCTAAACCCTAAATCTTCAACCCCTAAACCCTAAACGCTAAACCCTAAACCTGAAACCCTAAACCCTAACACAAAACCCTGAACCCTAAACCTTAAACCCTAAACCCTAAACCCTAAGCCCTAAACCCTAAACCCTATACACTAAACCCTAAACCCTAATCCTTAATCATAAACCCTAAACCCTAAACCATAAACCCTAAAACCTCAACCATAAACCCTAAACCCTAAACCCTAACACAAAACCCTGAACCCTAAACCTTATACCTAAAACCCTAAGCCCAAAGCTCTAAACCCTAAACCCTAAACACTAAACCCTAAACCCTAATCCTTAACTATAAACCCTAAACCCTAAACCCTAAACCATAAACCCTAAAACCTAAACCCTAAGCCCTAACCCTAAACCCTAAACCCTAAACCCTAAACCCTAAGGCCTAAGCCTTAAACCCTAAACCATAAACCATAAACATGAAACCCTAAACCCTAAAGTCTAACCCTACACCCGAAACCCTAAACCCCATGCACTAAACCCTAAACCCTAAACCCAAAACCCTGAACCTTAAACCTTTACCCCAAACCCTAAACCCTAAACCCTAAGTGCTAAACCAAAAACACTAAAGCCTAAACGCTAAAAGCTGAACTCAAAACCCTAAACCCAAAACCCTAAACCCTAAACCATAAACCCTAAAACCTAAACCCTAAACCCTAAATCCAAAACTCTAAATGCCAAACCCGGAACCCAAAGCCCTAAACCCTAAACCCTAAACACTAAATTCTATACCCTAAACCGTAAACCCTAAAACTTAAACAATAAACCCTAAACTTTAAACGCTAAACCATAAACCCTAAACACTAAACCTTAACACTAAACCTTAAATCCTAAACCCTAAGCCTAAACTCTAAACCCTAAACCCTAAACCATAAACCTGAAACCCGAAACCCTGAACCCTAAAGCTTTACCCTAAACCCTAAACCCTAAGTGCTAAACCCAAAACACTAAAACCTAAATGCTAAATGTTGAACTCAAAACCCTAAATCCAAAACCCTAAACACTAAACCTTAAACCTTATTCCCTAACCCAAAACACAAAATCGAAAACCATAAAACCAAAACCCTAAACCCTTACCCTAAACCCTAAACCCTAATCCCCAAACCCTAAATCCAAAACTCTAAATGCTAAACCCTAAACCCAAAGCCGTAAACCCTAAACCCTAATTGCTCAACCCTAAACCCTAAACCATAAACCCTAAACCTTAAACACTAAACCCTAAACTTTGAACACTAAACCACAAACCCAAAACCCAAAACCTTAACACTAACACCTAAACCCTAAACCCTAAGCCTAAACCCTAAACCCTAAACCCTAAACCCAAAACCCTATACCCTAAACCCTAAGCCCTAAACCTTAAACCCTAAACCATAAACCATAAACCTGAAAACGTAAACCCAAAACTCTAACCCTAAACCCTAAACCCTAAACCCTATGCACTAAACCCTAAACCCGAAGCACTGAACACTAAACCTTTACCCTTAACCCTAGACCCTAAGCATTAAACCCAAAACACTAAACCCTAAATGCTAAATGATGAACTCAAAACCCTAAACCCAAAACCCAAAACCCTAAACACTAAACGCTAAATTCTAAACCCTAAACCCTAAACCCTAAACCCTATACGCTAAACCCTAAACCCTAAACCCTTACCCTAAACCCTAAACCCTAAACTCTATTCCCTAATCATAAACGCTAGACCCTAAAAGCTAAACCCTAAACTCTAAACCCTAAACCACAACCCCTAAACCCTAACCCTAAAACCTAAACCATCAACCCTAACCCACAACCGTAAACCCAAAACCGTAAGCCTAAACCCTAAACCCTAAACCCTAAACCCTAAGCTTGAAACCTTAAACACTAAACCATAAACCATAAACCTGAAACCCTAAACCCAAAACTCTAACCCTAAACCCTAAACCCAAAACCCAAAACCCAAAACCCTAAGCCTAAACCGTAAACTGTAAATCGTAAACCCTAAACCCTAAACCCTAAACCCTAACCCTAAAACCTAAACCATAAACCCTAAACTCTGAACCCTAAACCCTAAAACCTGAGGCCTAAACCCTAAACACTAAACCCTAAACCCTAAACCCTAAACCCTAAACCCTAAATCGTAAACCTTAAACCCTAAACCCTAAACCCTAAACCCCAAACCCTAAACCCTAAAACCCAAACCCTAAACCCTAAATCTTAAACCCCTAAACCCTAAACCCTAACACAAAACCCTGAACCCTAAACCTTAAACCCTAAACCCTAAACCCTAAACCCTATGCCCTAAACCCTAAACCCTAAACACTAAACCCTAAACCCTAATCCTTAACCATAAACCCTAAAACCTAAACCCTAAACAATAAACCCTAAACCCTAAACCCTAAACCCTAAACCCTAAACCCTAACAAAAAACCCTAAACCCTAAACCTTAAACCCTAAACCCTAAACCCTAAACACAAAACCCTAAACCCTAATCCTTAACCATAAACCTTAAACCCTAAACACTAAACCATAAACCTTTAAACCTAACCCCTAAACCCTAAACCCTAAACCCCAAACCCTAAACCCTAAACCCTAAACCCTAAACTCCTATCCTAAACCTGAAATCCTAACCCCTGAAACCTAAACCCTAAACCCTAAATCCTAAACCCTAATCCCTAAACCTTTACCCTAAACTCCAGACCCTAAACCCTATACCGTATTCCCTAACCCTAAGCCCTAAACCCTAAACGCTAAACCCTAAACCCTAAAACCTAAACCCTAAACCCTAAACTCTAAACACTAAACCCTTACCCTAAACCCTAAACCCTATATCCAAAACTCTAAATGCTAAACCCTAAACCCAAAGCCCTAAACCCTAAACCCTAAACGCTAAACCCTAAACCCTAAACCCTAAACCTTAAACACTAAACCATTTTGCCTCTATGAGTCCAATCTTGTTTTAATAATGAAAAATCACTCGGTATTTGATCTGTGCATTGATTTTTTGTACAGGACCTATATTAACCACGCACAGAATGATAACAAGTTATGGATGCCTTCAAGTAAAGCCTACAAATCATGGAAAGCGTCTTGGAACTTAAAGAGTACGAGAATCAAGATGGAAGTAGCAAAGTTCAAGAAACTCTTGGGAATGGGTATTTAGAGCTTATGTACTTACATTGACATATGATTTATTTTGAAGCTCATTATAACTTAGAATGGTTTTAGGATTCATGCATTTCATGTACATCACTAGGAAACTCTCATGGACCTTGAAATGTTTTCAAAATCATGAAAAATATATTTTATGAAAGATCCAGGAAAAGAAGCCTAGCAAATTTTTAGTTAGAAATAAAAATTTAAGAGAATGGGTAGTTCGGTCGCCTGAACTCAAACCTCAGTAGCCTGAAGAATTTCTTCGGTTGCCTAAAGATTAAGTTCAGTCGCCTGAAAAATTAAATGGAGAAGACAGAACCTGGCCGAGGCTCTTCGGTCGCCTGACCTTGGAACCTCAAGCGCCTGAAGTTGACACTTCAGGAGCCTGAAGTCGAGTTCGGTTGCCTGAACTCACGGGAAAGCCTAAAAATCAGCTCTTTATTAAAAAGACACGCGAAGTATCTTATTGATCCAACGACTAAGATTAATTCTAAGGGTAATCTAATATATATTATGAATATCTAAACCCTAGAACATATGCACAAAGGAAAACCAAGAAAGATATACTTCTCATTGCAAGATTTGAACCCTAGAGCCGATTTTTCTGCACTTCAATCTTTTCCCATCTTCGTTTGGGAAAATCTCTACTGAAATCAAAAGAGCATTCATTCATCCAACTAAACTTTGATCCAATATTAAAGGTTTGATTTGTCAAGTTATCATTTTTCAAGAATCTCTCATCTCTTTACTTGTTTATCGTTAGAAAGAGGTTTTGATCTTGAGTATGTATTCACATATAAAAACTGAATTTCGAGAAGATCATGTTTTGAGAAAAACTTGTTAGCGTGGTTGATTGATTTGAACTTCAAGAAGTAGATAAACACATATTCATATATATATATATATATATATATATATTGTTTATTGAGCTTCTTATTGAAAAACCTACTTTGATTAAAATATTGGAACTTGAAGGAAAACTTTGTGATTTTTGATTGAGTTGTATTCAAGCCAAATTTTTGTTAAATAACTCACTTCGAATATACTTGAGCATCTTTACAAAGTGAATCAAGAACCCTAGTGGACTCCAAAGCATTCCAAACGTATTTTCACTTGGGAGTTTTCGATTAAATACGAATTTGTGTGTTAACACATATCATACATCAAACGATTGTATCATTTTTCATACATTCTTGAGCTTCAAGTTATATCATATGATAATGTACTAGGAAATTGAATTGTACTCACAAGCTTTTGTTGGAAGCATTATTTTGAGTGTTATTTCCCAGATTTCATTGTAAACACGGTTCGGGTTGTGAATCGGGTCTGAGGAGGAAGCTGTACCTCTTGTGAGCAACGGATAAGGAGGGAGCTGTACCTCTTGTAAGCAGCGGTTTGTAAGGGAAGCTCCATCCCACTTTAAGGAATAGGTTTATTAGTGAATCCTTGAGTGGTTGCTCAAGGCGAGGACGTAGGCCAAGTCGGCTAAACCTCGTAAAATCGTGTTTGTCATCTCTCTTCCTTTTACTCTTTATCTTCCGCGCTGTTTTTAAATTGAGTATATTGCATGCATAGATAGGATTGCCACACTCACACATAATTGAGCAACTAGAAGTAGTTGGTAAACCTATAAGAAATGTGTAAAAGAAAATTAAGTGAATCAATTTTTTAATATCCAATTCACCCCCCCCCCTCTTGGGATTACACCTTAATCAAAATTTGGTATTAGAGCGGGTGTACATAGACGTAATTGTTAATTTGTAAAAAGATCTCGATGGATTATTTTGGTGTATCCCCAATTGGTGTGGAACAAATCTTTGCAAGACCTCCAATGTTTTATGGTGAAAATTTCACCAAGTGGAAAATGAGAATGACTATTTTTGTAAAATCCATGGATTGGAGAACTTAGAGAGTAATTGATCAAGGAAACCTAGTTCCTATGAAAATTATTGACAATGTTGAAATACCTAAATCTGAATATGAGATGAATGAGAATGATATGAAATTAATGCAAATAAATTTCCGTGCTATGAACATTCTATTGCTTGGTTTAGATTCTAATGTTTTTCATGAAATCAAGTCATGTCAAAGTGCTAAGGAGATATGGGAAGAACTCGATAGAAGATTTGGAGAAACCAAAGGAAAGAAGTCTTCTACTTGGGAAGATCCATACTCAAATGATAAGGTAGTAGAAAACTATGGCCTAGTTGCCTTAGTTGATGAAGAGGTACACTCTACTCATTTTACTTCTTATTCAAATTCTCAAAATGATTCATGCAATGACTGTGATACATCATGTGATACTTCAGGTAGTGAATATTATAATGAATGTAATAATGATAACATGCTATCTTATGAGGATTTACAAAAGGGATTTGCTAAGGCTCTTAAAATGTTAACAAAGATGTCCAAAAAGAAAATAATGTTGGAAAGTGAAAATAAAGACTTAGCAAAATAGTTAGAAGATTTTCGAGAGTCTCACACTTCTTGGGAAAAAGAAAAGACTGAAAAGGATTTAGAAATTAAGAGATTAGTAACCAAGAATGAGGCATTACTGAAGGATTTAGAATCAAAAAGTTGTGTTGAGAAAGAAAAGGACTTGAAAATCTTGAAATTAGATAACAAGAATGATATGATGGCAAAAGAGCTAAAAGAGTTAAGATCTAAGATTTCGAGTGATAATGTAAAAGATCTTAAAATCTTTGAACTTGAATGCAAAGTAAACAAAGTGACCGATGAATTGGTAAAATTACAAGCTAGTTGCAAAGGCTTAAAGAATCAAAAAATTCAAGACCTAGAAAGAAAGATAGAGGATCAAGCTAAGATCATCCACACATTTACTAAGGGAAAAGAAAATTTTGACAAACTCTTAGGTTCCCAAAAGATGACCTTAGACAAAGAAGGTATAGGTTACAATGGAATTGAAAATAAGAGAAGAAAGAACCTATACATGGGGTATTTTGTTAAAGCGTCAAAATTCTATGCTAGTACCTCCACTGGTCCGTATGCTCACACCACCTGCGTATTATGTAAAAATAAAGGACACATTAAATTTGATTATCCATTTAAAAGGAAAGGTGTGAAGCTCAAACAGGTTTGGCGAGTCAAGGAAAAATGAGTACCAAACAAACCCCAAAGGCTCCTCATTAGACTTTAGGATTGAGAATTTAGTGAAATTAGTCACATAAACAAAAGAGGGTAGTGATAACTAATAGGCTTGGGAATAGTATATGCTTAAAATGTAAAATCTTAGTATGTGCATTTACTACTCTTTTACTATACTAAGAATCCTCAAAGAAAGTTGAGTTAATATGATTCCTTTAAGAAAAATGTCAAATTTAACTACCTAATGCTTTCATATCATAATAAGTGGGTAAATTCGAGTATAAATCATTCAAAATCTGAGAACACTGGGCTAAACTAGTGAAGAATGATTACATGGAAAAGACATAAAAGTATGATAAGTGCAAAACTGAAGGGAAGCAAGGTAACTTGAAAATACTATGGCTCTGAAACATAAGCATAATCTCATTTGGTAACATACTTTGTGTTCACATCTGGTATCAAATCATGAAAGGTATGTGTAAATTCTTATTTGCATATTTGATACAACATGTTAACCAAATGATTTTGTTTTATACTGAACTAAATTGGTTGCATGCTTGAAAATATTTAGGGGAGCTGAGCTCCATTCATAGAGAAAGAGCATAAAGAACGCATGTGCATCATAGTACGTATCACTATAGTTGGTCAAAATGTTTTTACAATGAGTGCTTATATGGCTTTGAACTAGTAGTAACATAAATCTTCGATAAGTATAAGCATTTCATTTCATCTACACAAGTATTAAAATTAGTAGGGGGAGCATCTCGAAATGATTTCCTATAATATTATGCTTGCTAATATGTATTGTGCTTAGATGTGCAGTGAACTTTCTGTAGCATGCACTTAATTATGATGATTCTATTGAATATGCAAAATGAAAAATATATTGTCCTACCAAAAAGTACTTGAGTTTTCCACATGATCTTGTTTTGAAATGCATTGATATAATTAGGATCTGTATGGTTAGTCTTTCTGGTTATAATTCTTTTCGAAATGCACCTAAAGCAAATAACTATAGCACAATTTGATTTGAAGATCCAAAAGGGTGAGAGATATATACCAGAGTAAATCTTTAATGAGAACTAAAGTGGGAGAGATATTTTATTGCATAATCCATAATGTGTTTAAGCTTAAGGAAGTAAAACATGGGAGAGCTTTTTTGAGTTAAAATAAACATGGTTGCCTGGAATTATATTAGATGACATAATTCAGGGGGAGCAACATCACTTAAGATGTGATAACTTGGTATCAAATCAATCAACTTTTGGTATTGCATTAATCAACATTTGGTATCAACATTTTGTTCACATTTGATATAACATTAGTTCCTATTTGATATCACATGAATCAATATTTGGTATCCTCACATGATCGCTGAAACTTATGCAAGGGGGATGGTTGATGTAAAAAGGGGAGAAGAACATAAGGGTATGTCCATTCATGTCTTATTATTATGCACCTTTTTGTTGATGTCAAAAGGGGGAGAAAAATCGGGAGAAAAAATAATAACACACAAAAATCAGAAGCAAAGAAGAATGAGCGAAAACTGTTATTGATGTTATGCAAAGGGTGAGATATACAAAAGGGAAGAAACTGTTATTGATGTCATAATTGAAAAATAATGAGCATATTCATTATGAGCATATTTCTTATTTCATTTGGATTCAGGATAAACACTTTGTGTATGAACATGAGTATATTGTCATTTATTGAATATTTGATGCATTAATTGAGGGGGAGCCTTAGTTGGGCGTACCCTATTATATATTTTTGCTCGTGCATTTGTCATCATCAAAAAGGGGGAGATTGCTAACTCTACGAGTCCAATCTTGTTTTGATAATGACAAATCACTTGGTATTTGACTTGTGCATTGAGTTTGTGTACAGGACCTATATTAACCATGCACGGAAAGATAACAAGTTATGGATGCCTTCAAGTAAAGCCTACAAATAGTGGAAAGCATCTTGGAACTTAAAGAGTACGAGAATCAAAATGGAAGCGGCAAAGTTAAAGAAACTCTTGGGAATGGGTATTTAGAGCTTATGTACTTACATTGGCATATGATTTATTTTGAAGCTCATTATAACTTAGAATGATTTTAAGATTCATGCATTCATGTACATCATTAGAAAACCCTCATGGACCTTGAAATGTTTTCAAAATCATGAAAAATATATTTTATGAAAGATCCAGGAAAAGAAGCCAAGCAGATTTTTAGTTAGAAATAAAAATTTGAGCGAATGGGTAGTTCGATCGCCTGAACTCAAACCTCAGTAGCCTAAAGAATTTCTTCGGTTGCCAGAAGATTAAGTTCAATCGCCTGAAGAATTAAATGAAGAAGACAGAACCTGGCCGAGGCTCTTCGGTCACCTGACCTTGGAACCTCAGGCGCCTAAAGTTGACACTTCAGGAGCCTGAAGTCGAGTTCGGTTGCTTGAACTCGCGGGAAAGCCTAAAAATCAGCTCTTTATTAAAAAGACAAGCGAAGTATCTTATTGATCCAATGGCTAAGATTAATTCTAAGGGTAATATAATATATATTATGAATATCTAAACCCTATAACATATGCACAAGCACAAACCAAGAACGATATACTTCTCATTGCAAGATTTGAACCCTAGAGCCGGTTTTTCTGCACTTCAATCTTTTCCCATCTTCGTTTGGGAAAATCTCTACTGAAATCAAAAGAGCATTCATTCATTCAACTAAACTTTGATCCAGTATTAAAGGTTTGATTTGTCAAGTTATCATTTTTCAAGAATCTCTCATCTCTTTACTTGTTTATCGTTGGAAAGAGGTTTTGATCTTGAGTGTGTATTCACATCTAAAACTAAATTTCGAGAAGATCATGTTTTGAGAAAAACTTGTTAGCGTGGTTGATTGATTTGAACTTCAAGAAGTAGATAAACACATATTCATATATATATATTGTTCATTGAGTTTCTTATTGAAAAAACTACTTCGATTAAAATATTGGAACTTGAAGGAAAACTTTGTGATTTTTGATTGAGATGTATTCAAGCCAAATTTTTGTTAAATAACTCACTTCAAATATACTTGAGCATCATTACAAAGTGAATCAAGAACCCTAGTGGACTCCAAAGCATTCCAAATATATTTTCAATTGGGAGTTTTTGATTAAATACGAATTTGTGTGTTGACACGTATCATACATCAAACGATTGTATCATTTTTCATACATTATTGAGCTTCAAGTTATATCATATGATAATGTACTAGGAAATTGAATTGTACTCACAAGCTTTAGTTAGAAGCATTGTTTTGAGTGTTATTTCTCAGATTTCATTGTAAACACGGTTCGGGTTGTGAACCGGGTCTGAGGAGGAAGCTGTACCACTTGTGAGCAGCGGATAAGGAGGGAGCTGTACCTCTTGTAAGCAGCGGTTTGTAAGGGAAGCTCCGTCCCACTTTAAGGAGCAAGGTTATTAGTGAATCCTTGAGTGGTTGTTCAAGGCGAGGACATAGGCCAAGTCGGCTGAAACTCGTAAAATCGTGTTTGTCATCTCTCTTCCTTTTACTCTTTATCTTCCGCGTTGTATTTAAATTGAGTATATTGCATGCACAGATAGGATTGCCACACTCACACATAATTGAGCAACAAGAAGTAATTGGTAAACCTATAAGAAGTGTGTAAAAGAAAATTAAGTGAATTAATTTTTTAATATCCAGTTCACCCCACCCCCTCCCCCCTCTTGGGATTACACCTTAATCAACAAACCATAAACCCTATACCCTAAATGCTAAGCCTAAACCCTAAATCCTAAACCCTAAGCCCTAAACCTTAAACCCTAAACCATAAACCATAAACCTGAAACCCTAAACCCAAAACTCTAACCCTAAACCCTAAACCCTAAAACCAAAACCCAAAACCCCAAGCCTAAACCCTAAACCGTAAACCGAAAACCCTGAACCCTAAACCCTAAACACTAACCCTACAACCTAAACCCTAAACCCTAAACTCTAAACCCTAAACCCTAAAACCGAAGCCCTAAACCCTAATACCTACACCCTAAACCCTGAACCCTAAACCCTAAACCCTAAAGTCTAAACCCTAAACCTTAAACCCAAAACCCTAAACCTCAAACCCTAAACCCTAAATCATAAACCCCTAAACCCTAAACCCTAAACCCATAACCCTAACACAAAACCTTAAACCCTAAACCCTAAACCCTAAGCCCTAAACCCTAAACCCTAAACAAAAAACCCTAAACCCTAATCCTTAACCATAAACCCTAAACCATAAACCCTGAACCACACACCATAAAACCTAAACCCTAAACACTAACCCCTAAACCCTAAACCCTAAAACCTAACACAAAACCCTGAACCCTAAACCTTAAACCCTAAACCCTAAACCTTAAGCCCTAAACCCTAAACCCTAAACACTAAACCCTAAACCCAAATCCTTAACCATAAACCCTAAACCCTAAACCCTAAACCATAAACCCCAACACCCAAACCCTAAACCCTAAACCCCAAAACCCTAAACCCTAAACCGTAAACCCTAAACTCCAACCCTAAACCCTAAACCCCAAATCTGAAATCCTAACCCCTAAAACCTAAACCGTAAACCCTAAACCGAAAACCCAAAACACTAAACCTTTACCCTAAAACCCAGACCCAAAACCCTAAACCTTAAACCCTATACCCTATTCCCTAACCCTAAGCCTAAAACCCTAAACCCTAAACCCTAAACCCTAAAACCCAAACCATAAACCCTAAACCCTAAACACTAAACCTTTACCCTAAACCCTAAACCCTAAATCCAAAACTCTAAGTGCTAAATCGTAAAACCAAAGCCCTAAACCCTAAACCCTAAACGCTAAACTCTAAACCCAAAACTGTAAACCCTAAACCTTAAACACTAAACCCTAAACTTTAAACACTAAACCATAAACCCAAAACCCTAAACCTTAACACTAAACACTAAACCCAAAACGCTAAGCCTAAACCCTAAACCTTAAACCCTAAACCCTAAACCCTAAACCCTAAACCATAAACCCCAAACCATAAACTTGAAACCCTAAACCCTAAACTCTGACCGTAAACTCGAAACCCTAAACCTCATGCACTAAACCCTGAAACCGAAACCCTAAACCCTAAACCTTTACCCTAAACCCTAAACCCCAAGTCCTAAACCCAAAACACTAAACCCTAAACGCTTAATGCTGAACTCAAAACCCTAACCCCAAAACCCTAAACACTAAACCCTAAACCTTAAATGCTAAACCCTAAACCCTAAACCCTAAACCCTAAACCCTAAACACTAAAACCTAAACCCTAAACCCTAAACCCCTAACCCTAAACCCTAAACCCTAAACCCTAAACCAAAAACCCAAAACCCAAACCCAAAACCCTAAACCCAAAATCCTAAACCCTAAACACTAAACCCTAAACCCTAAGCCCATAAACCTAAACCCTAAACCCTAAACCCTAAACCCCAAACCCTAACCCTAAACCCTAAACCCTAAACCCTAAACCCTAAAGCCTAAACCCTATTACCAAGCCCAAAACCCTAAACCCTAAACCCTAAGCCCTAAACCTAAACCCTAAACTCTAACCCTAAACCCTAAACACTAAACCCTAAACCCTAAACCCTAAACCCTAAACCCTAAACCCTAAGCCCAAAACCTTAAACCCTAAACTATAAACCATAAACCCGAAACCCTAAACCGTAAACTTTAACATTAAACCCTAAACCCTAAACCCTAAGCATAAACAGTAAGCCGTAAACCCTAAACCCTAAACCCTAAACCCAAACCGTAAAACCTAAACCCTAAACCCTAAATTCTAAACCTTAAACCCTAAAACCTAAGCTCTAAACCCTAAAACCTAAACCCTAAGCCCAAAACCCTAAACCGACAACCCAAAACTCTAAACCCTAAACCTCAAACCCTAACACTAAAACCTAAACTCTAAACCCTAAACACTAAACCCAAAACCCCAAACCCTAAAACCTAGACGCTAAACCCTAAACTCCAATCCCTTACACTGAACCCTAAACACTAAACTCTAAAGCCGAGACCCTAAACCCTATGCACCAAACCCAAAACCCGAAACCCTAAACCATTAACACTTACCCTAAACCATAAACCCTAAGTGCTAAACCCAAAACACTAAGCCCTAAACGCTAAACGCTGAACTCAAAACCCTAAACCCTAAACCCTAAATCCAAAACCGTAAATGCTAAACCCTAAACCCAAAGCCCCAAACCCTAAACCATAAACACAAAACCCTAAACCCTAAACCCTAAACCCTAAACCCTAAACCCTAAACCATAAACCATAAACCATAAACCATAAACCATAAACCTAAAACCCTAAACCCAAAATTCAAACCCTAAACCCTAAACCCTAAACCTAAAACCCAAAACCTTAAACCTAAACCGTAAATCGTAAACCGTAAACCATAAACCCTAAACCCTAAACCCTAACCTTGAATCTTAAACCCTAAACCTAAAACTCCGAACCCAAAACCCCAAAACCTAAGCCCTAAACCCAAAACGCTAACCCTAATACCTAAACCCTAAACCCTGAACCCTTAACCCTAAACCCTAAAGCCTAAAGCCTAAACCTTAAACCTTAAACCCTAAACCCTAAACCCCAAACCCCAGACCCTAAATCTTTAACCCCTAAACCCTAAACCCTAAACCTTAACACAAAACCCTGAACCCTAAACGCAAAACCCTAAGTCCTAAACCCTGAACCCTAAACACTAAACCCTAAACTCTAATCCTTAACCATAAACCCAAAACCCAAAACCGTAAACCCTAAAACCTAAACCCTAAACCCTAAACCTTAAACCCTAAGCCCTAAACCTTAAACCATAAACCATAAACCATAAACCTGAAACCCTAAACCCAAAACTCTAACCCTAAACCCTAAACCCAAAACCCAAAACCCTAAACCCTAAACCTAAACCGTAAATCGTAAACCGTAAACCATAAACCCTAAACCCTAAACCCTAACCCTAAATCCTAAACCCTCAACTCTGAACCCTAAACCCCAAAACCTAAGCCCTAAACCCTAAACGCTAACCCAAATACCTAAACCCCAAACCCTTAACCCTTAACCCAAGACCGTAAAGCCTAAACACTAAACTTTAAACCCTAAACCCCAAACCCCAAACCCTAAATCTTAAACCCCTAAAACACTAAACCCTAAACCCTAACACAAAACCCTGAACCCTAAACCTTAAACCCTAAACCCCAAACCCTAAGCCCAAAACCCTGAACCCTAAACACTAAACCCTAAACCCTAATCCTTAACCATAAACCCTAAACCCTAAACCCTAAACCGTAAACCCTAAAACCTAAACCCTAAAAACTAAACCCAAAACCCTAAACCCTAAGCCCTAAACCTTAAACCCTAAACCATAAACCATAAACCTAAAACCCTAAACCCAAAACTCTAAGCCTAAATCTCAAACCCTAAACTCAAAACCCAAAACCCTAAGCCTAAACCGTAAATCGTAAATCCTAAACCCTAAAGCCTAACCCTAAAACCTAAACCCAAAACACGAAACTCTGAACCCTAAACCCGAAAACCTAAGCCCTAAACCCTAAACGCTAAACCCTAATACCTAAACCCTAAACCCTAAACCCTGAACCCTTAACCCTAAACCCTAAATCCTAAACCCTAAACCCTAAAACCTAAACCCTAAACCCCAAACCCCAAACCCAAAATCTTAAACCCTTAAACCCTAAACCCTAAACCCTAACACAAAACCTTGAACCCTAAACCTTAAACGCTAAACCTTTACCCTAAGCCCTAAACCCTGAACCCTAAACACTAAACCATAAACCCTAATCCTTAACGATAAACCCTAAACAATAAACCCTAAAACCTAAACCCTAAACCCCAAACCCCAAACCCTAAATCTTAAACCCCTAAACCCTGAACCCTAAACCTTAACACAAAACCCTAAACCCTAAACCTTAAACCCTAAACCCTAAACCCTAAACACTAAACCCTAAACCTTAATCCTTAACCGTAAACCCTAAACCCTAAACCCTAAAACCTAAACCCTAAACCCTAAACCTTAAACCCTAAACCATAAACCATAAACCTCAAACCCTAAACCCAAAACTCTAACCCTAAATCCTAAACCCTAAACCCAAAACTCTAACCCTAAATCCTAAACCCTAAACCCAAAACCCAAAACCTTAAGCCTAAACCGTAAATCGTAAACCCTAAACCCTAAACCCTAACCCTAAAACCTAAACCCAAAACTCGAAACTCCGAACCCTAAACCCCAAAACCAAAGCCCTAAACCCTAAACGCTAAACCCTAATACATAAACCCTAAACCCTAAAGCCTGAACCCTTAACCCTAAACCCTAAAGCCTAAACCCTAAACCTTAAACCCTAAACCCTAAACCGCAAACCCCAAACCCCAAACCCCAAACCCTAAATCATAAACCTCTAAACCCAAAACCCAAAACCCTAACACAAAACCCTGAACCTTAAACCTTAAACCTTAAACGTTAAACTCTAGGCCCTAAACCCTTAACCCTAAACACAAAACCATAAACCCTAAACCTTAACCGTAAACCCTAAACCATAAACCCTAAAACCTAAACCCTAAACCCTAAACCCTAAACCATAAACCCTAAACCCTCAACCCTAAGCCTAAAACCCTAAACCCTAAACCCTAATCCTTAACCACAAACCCTAAACCCAAACCCATAAACCCTAAAACCTAAACCCGAAACCCTAAACACTAAACTCTAAAACCCAAAACCCAAAACCCTAAAACAAAAGCCCTAAACCCTAAACCCAAAACCCTAAACCCTAAACCTTTACCCTAAACCCCATACCCTAAACCCTAAACCCTAAACCCTAAACCCTAAACTCTAAAACCCTAAATCCTAACCCCTAAAACCAAAGCCCAAAACCCTAAACCCTAAACCTTTACCCTAAACCCCGTACCCTAAACCCTAAACCCTATACCCTATTCCCTAACCCTAAGTCCTAAACCCTAAACCCTAAACCCTAAAACCTAAACCCAAAACCCTAAACCCTAAACTATAAACACTAAACCCTTACCCTAAACCCTAAACCCAAATCCCTAAACCCTAAATCCAAAACTCAAAATGCTAAACCCTAAACACTAAACGCTAAACCCTAAACCCTAAACTGGAAACCCTAAACTTTAAACACTAAACCCTAAACTTTAGACACTAAACCATAAGCCCTAAACCCTAAACCTTAACACTAAACCCTAAACCCTAAACTCTAAGCCTAAACCTTAAGCCTTAACCCTAAACCCTAAACCCTAAGCCCAAAACCTTAAACCCTAAACCATAAACCATAATACAAAAACCCTAAACCCTAAACTCGAAACCCTAAACCCCATGCACTAAACCTTAAACCCTAAACCTTTAACCTAAACCCTAAACCCTAAGTGCTAAACCCAAAACACTAAACCCTAAACGTTGAACTCAAAACCCTAAACCGAGAACCTTAAACCCTAAACCCTAAACCCTAAACTGTAAATCCTAAACCCTAAACGCTAAACCCTAAACCCTAAGCCCTAAACCCTAAACCCTAAACACTAAATCCTAAACCCCAAACCCTAAACCCTAAACCCTAAACCCTAAACCCCTAACCCCAAAACCCAAACCGTAAACCTTAAACCTTAAACCCAACACGCTAAACCCAAAACCCTCACCCCTAAACCCTAAATCCTAAACTTTAAACACTAAACCCTAAACCTGAACCTCTAAAGCCCAAACCCTAAACCCTAAACCCCATACCCTAAACCCTAAACCCTATACACTAAACCCTAAACCCTAAACCTTTACCTTAAACCCTAAACGCTAAACCCTAAACCCTAAAGCCTAAACCCTATTCCCTAACCCTAAACCCTAAACCCTAAACTCTAAACCCTATACACAAAACCCTAAACCCTAAACCCTAAGCCTAAACCCTAAACCCCAAACACTAAACCCTAAAACCTAAACCCTAAACCCTAAGCCCAAAACCTTAAACCCTAAACCATAAACCATAAACCCGACACCCTAAACCGTAAACTCTAACAATAAACCTTAAACCCTAAACCCAAAACCCAAAGCCCTAAGCATAAACTGTAAACCCTAAACCCCAAACACTAAACCCTAAACCCTAACCCTAAAACCTAAACCCTAAACCCTAAACTCTAAACACTAAACCCTAAAACCTAAGCTCTAAACCCTAAACGCTAAACCCTAAAACCTAAACCGTAAGCCCAAAACCCTAAACCCTAAACCCTAAACCCTAAATCCTAAACCCTAAACGCTAAACCCAAAACCCTAAGGCCTTAACCCTAGACCCTAAACCAAAAACCCAAAACCCTAAACCCAAAACCCAAAAACCTAAACTCTATTCCCTAACCCTAAACCTTAAACCCTAAACTGTCAAACCTAAACCCTAAACCCTAAACCCTAAACCCTAAACCCTAATCCCTAAACCCAAAACCCAAAACCCTAAACCCTAAATCCTAAACCTTGAACGCTAAACCCTAAACCCTAAGCACTAAACCCTAAACCCTAAATACAAAACCCTAAACCCTAAACCCTTAACGCTATACACAAAACCCTAAACCCTAAACGATTACCATAAACCCTAAGCCCTAAACCATAAACCCTATTCCCTAACCCTAAACCCTAAACCCTAAACCCTAAACCCTAAACTCTAAACCCTATACACCAAACCCTAAACCATAAACCCTAAACCCTAAGACCGAAACCCTAAACCCTAAACCCTAAACTCTAACACTAAACCCTAAACCCAAAGACCTAAAGCCACAACCCTAAACCATATACACCAAACCCTAAACACTAAACCTTAAACCCTAAACCGTAAGCCCCAATTCCTAATCCCTAAACACTAAACCTTGAACCCTAAACCCTAAACGCTAAACCCTAAACCATAAATCGTAACCCTATACACCAAACCCTAAACTTTAAGCCCTAAACCCTAAGCTCTAAACCCTAAGCCCTAAGCCCTAAACCCTAAGACCTAAAGCCATAACCCTAAACCTTATACACCAAACCCTAAACACTAAACCCTAAACCCTAAATCCTAAACCCAAAACCGTAAGCCCCGATCCCTAATCCCAAAATAGTAAACCCTAAACGCAAAACCCTAAACCCTAAACCGTAAACCCTAAATCCTAACCCTATACAACAAACCCTAAACCCTAAACCCTAAACCCTAAGCCTTAAACCCTAAACCCTAAACCCTAAACCCTAAACTTTAACACTAAACCCCAAACCTGAAGACCTGAAGCAATAACCCTAAACCTTATACACCAAACCCTAAACACTAAACTCTAAACCCTAAACCCTAAAGGCAAAACCGTAAACCCCAATCCTTAATCCCTAAACACCAAACCCTAAACCCTAAACGCTAAACCCTAACCCAAAACCCTAAACCCTAAATCCTAACCCTAAAAGCTAAACCCTGAACCCTAACCCTAAACACTAAACTCTAAACCCTAAGCCAAAACCCTAAACCCTAAACACTAAACCCCAAACCCTAAACCCTAAACCCTAAGCCCAAAACCTTAAACCCTAAACCATAAAACCTGAAACCCAAAACCGTAAACTCTAACACTAAACCCTCAACCCTAAACCCTAAGCATAAACCGCAAAACCTAAACCCTAAACCCTAAGCCCAAAACCCTAAACCCTAAACCCTAACCCTAAAACCTAAACTCTAAACCCTAAACCCAAAACCCAAAACCCCAAACCCTAAACCCTAAATCCTAAACCCTAAACCCAAATCCCTTACCTTGAACCCTAAATCATAAACCCTAAACCCGAAACCCTAAACCTTATGCACTAAACCCTAAACATAAAACCCTGAACCCTAAACTTTTACACTAAATTCAAAACCCTAAGTGCTAAACCCAAAACACTAAACCCTAAACCCTAAATGCTGAACTCAAGACCCTAAACCCAAAACCATAAACCCTAAAGCCTAAACCCTAAACGCTAAACCCAAAACCCTAAGCCCTAAACCCTAAACCCTAAACACAAAACCCTAAACCCTAAACCCTAACCCTAAAGACTAAACCCTAAACCCTACGCCCTAACACTAAACCCTAAACCCCAAACCCTAAACCCTAAAACCTAAACACTAAACCCAAAACCCTAAACCCTAAACCCTTAACCCTAAACCCAAAACCCTAATCCCTATACCCAAAACCCTAAACCCTAAACCCAAAATCCCAAACCCCGAACGCTAAACCCTAAACCATAAGCCTAAACCCTAAACCTTAAACACTAAACACTAAACCCTAAACCCTAAGCCCAAAACCTTAAACCATAAACCATAAACCCTAAACCCGAAACCCTAAACCGTAAACTCTAACAATAAACCTTAAACCCTAAACCCAAAACCCAAAACCCTAAGCATAAACTGTAAACGCTAAACCCTAACCCTAAAACCTAAACCCTAAACCCAAAACTTTAGACACTAAACCCTAAAACCTAAGCTCTAAACCCTAAACGCTAAATCCTAAAACCTAAACCGTAAGCCCAAAACCCTAAACCCTAAACCCTAAACCCTAAATCCTAAACCCTAAACGCTAAACCCAAACCCTAAGCCCTAAACCCTAAACCCTGAACCCAAAACCCAAAACCCTAAACCCAAAACCCAAAAACCTAAACCCTATTCCCTAACCCTAAACCTTAAACCCTAAACCGTCAAACCTAAACCCTAAACCCTAAACCCTAAACCCTTAACCCTGAACCCTAAACCCTAATCCCTAAACCAAAAACCGAAAACCCAAAACCGAAAACCCTAAACCCTAAACCCTAAGTCCTAAACCTTGAACGCTAAACCCAAAACCCTAAGCCCTAAACCCTAAACCCTAAACACTAAACCCTAAACCCTAAACCCTAAACCCTAATCCCTTAACCCTATACACTGAACCCTAAACCCTAAACCATTACCACAAACCCTAAGCCGTAAACCCCAAACCCTATTCCCTAACCCTAGACCCTAAACCCTAAACCCTAAACTCTAAACCTTATACACCAAACCCTAAACCATAAACCATAAACCCTAAGACCGAAACCCTAAACCCTAAACCCTAAACTCTAACACTAAACCCTAAACCCAAAGACCTAAAGCCACAACCCTAAACGATATACACCAAACCCAAAACACTAAACCCTAAACCCTAAACCGTAAGCCCCAATCCCTAATCCCTAAACACTAAACCCTGAACCCTAAACCCTAAATGCTAAACCCTAAACCCTAAATCGTAACCCTATACACGAAACCCTAAACTTTAAGCCTTAAACCCTAAGCTCTAAACCCAAAGCCCTAAGCCCTAAGCCCTAAACCCTACACTCTAACACTAAACCCTAAACGCTAAGACCTAAAGCCATAACCCTAAACCTTATACACCAAACCCCAAACACTAAACCCTAAACCCTAAACCCTAAACCCTAAACCGTAAACCCAAAATCCTAACCCTATACACCAAACCCTAAACCCTAAACCCTAAACCCTAAACCCTAAACTTTAACACTAAACCCTAAACCCGAAGACCTGAAGCAATAACCCTAAACCTTATACACCAAACCCTAAACACTAAACTCTAAACCCTAAACCCTAAATGCAAAATCGTAAACCCGAATCCTTAATCCTTAAACACTAAACCTTAAACCCTAAACGCTAAACCCTAAACCCTAAACCCTAAACCCTAAATCCTAACCCTAAAAGCTAAACCCTGAACCCTAACCCAAAACACTAAACTCTAAACCCTAAGCCTAAACCCTAAACCCTAAAACACTAAACCCAAAATCCTAAACCCTAAACCCTAAACCCTAAGCCCAAAACCTTAAACCCTAAACCATAAACCTGAAACCCTAAACCGTAAACTCTAACACTAAATCCTAAACCCTAAACGCTAAACCCAAAACCCTAAGCCCTAAATCCTAAACCGTAAACACTAAACCCTAAACCCTAAACCCTAAACCTTAAACCCTAAACCCTATGCCCTAACACTAAACCCTAAACCCCAAACCCTAAACCCTAAAACCTAAACCCTAAACCCTAAACCTTAAACCCTCAACCCAAAACCCAAAACCCAAATCCCTATGCCCAAAACCCTAACCCTAAACCCTAAAACCCAAACCCCGAACGCTAAACCCTAAACCCTAAGCCCTAAACCCTAAACCCTAAACACTAAACCCTAAACCCAAAACCCTATACATTAAACCCTAAACCCTAAACACTTACCTTAAACACTAAACCCAAAACCCAAAGACCAAAAGCCATAACATCAAACCTTATACACCAAAGCCTAAACACTAAACCATAAACCCTAAACCGTAAGCCCCAATCCCTAATCCCTAAACACTAAACCCTGAACCGTAAACCGTAAACGCTAAACACTAAACCCTAAACCCTAAACCCTAAATCCTAAACCCTAAACCCCAAATCCTAACCCTATACACCAAACCCTAAACCCTAAACCCTAAGCCCTAAGCGCTAAACCCTAAACCTTATACTCTAACCCTAAACCCTAAACCCTAAGACTTAAGGCCATAACCCAAAACCTTATACACCAAACTCTAAACCCTAAACACTAAACCCTAAACCCTAAACCCTAAACCCTAAAACGTAAGCCCCAATCACTAATCCCTAAAAACTAAACCCTAAACCCTAAACCCTGAACGTTAAACCCTAAATCCTAAACCCTAAACCCTAAACCCAAAATCCAAACTTTAAAAGCTAAACCCTAAACCCTAACCCTAAACCCTAAACCCTAAACCCTAAGCCTAAACCTTAGACCCTAAACCCTAAACCCTAAATCCTAACTTTAAAAGCTAAACCCTAAACCCTAAACCCTAAACCCTAAATCCTAACTTTAAAAGCTAAACCCTAAACCTGAAACCCGAAACCCTAAACACTAAACCCTAACCCTAAAACGTAAACTCTAAACCCTAAACACTAAACCCTAAACCCTAAACCCTAAACCCTAAACCCTAAACCCCAAACCGTAAAGCCTAAACCGTAAACACGAAACCCTAAACCCAATGCACCAAACCCTAAACCTTTACCCTAAGCCCCAAACTCTAAGTGCTAAACCCAAAACACTAAACCCTAAACGCGAAACGCAGAACTCAAAACCCTAAACCCAAAACCCTAAACCCTAAACCCTATATCCTAAAACCTAAACGCTAAACCCTAAACCCTAAACCCTAAACCCTAAACTCTAACACTAAACCCTAAACCCTACACCTAAATTCCTAACCCCAAAAACCTAAACTCTAAACCCTAAACCCTAAACCCAAAACCTTTAACGCTAAACCTCAGACCCTAAACCCCAAACCCTAAACGCTATACCCCATTCCCTAACCCTAAATCCTAAACCCTAAAACTTAAACCCTAAACCCTAAAACCTAAACCCTAAACCCCAAACCCTAAACTAAACCCTTACCCAAAACCCTAAACCCTAATCCTTAAACCCTAAATCAAAAACTCTAAATGCTAAACCCCGCACAGCCTTAAGCCCTAAACCCAAAACGCTAAATTCTATACCCTAAACTGTAAACCCCAAAACCTTAAACCCTAACCCTAAAACCTAAACCCTAAACCCTAAACTCTACACCCTAAACCTTAAAACCTAAGCCCTAAACCGTAAACCCCAAACCCTAAACACTAAACCCTAAACCCTAAACCCTAAACCCTAAACCCCAAACCTAAACCCTAACCCTAAAACCTAAACCCCAAACCCTAAACTCTAAACCCTAAACCCTAAAACCTAAGCCCTAAACCCTAAACGCTAAACCTTAAAACCTAAACCCTAAACCCTAAACCCTTAACCCAAAACCGTAAAGCCTAAAGCCTAAAGCATAAAGCCTAAACCCCAAGGCCAAAACTGTAATTGTTAAACCCCTAAACCCTAAACCCTAAACCCTAAGCCCTAAACCCAAACTCAAAACCCTAAACCCTAAACCTTAAACCCTAAACCCTAAACCCTAGAGCCTAAGCCCTAAACCCTAAACCAAAACACTAAGCCCAAAACCCTAAACGCTCAACCCTAAATCCCAAACCCTAAGCCCAAAAACCAAATGCTAAACCCTAAACCCTAAACCCTAACCCTGAAACCTAAACTCTAAACCCTAAACACTAAACTCTTAACTATAAACCCTAACCCCACACCCAAAACCCTAAACCATAAACCCTAAACCCTAACGCCCTAACCCTATACCCTAAACCCTTAATCGGAAGCCCTAACCATAAACCCTAAATGCTAAATAAAAAACGT
>NW_026652061.1:0-20000 GCF_029873635.1 Malania oleifera
GGGGGGGGGTTTGAGTTTGGGGTTTGGTTTTAGGGTTTAGCGCTTAGGGTTTAAGGTTTAGGAATTAGAGTTTAGCATAGTGTAGGGGTTTTAGGGTTTAGGGTTTAGTGTTTAGGGTTAAGGGTTTTAGGATTTAGGGTTTGGGATTTAGGGTTTAGGTTTCATTGTTTAGCATTAGGGTTTTGGGTTTTGGTTTAGTGTTTTAGGTTAGGGATTAGGGTTTAGGGTTTTAGGGTGTTGCTTAGGGTTTAGGGTTTAGGAGTATTAGGGTTTAGGGGTTTAATGTTAGGTTAGTGAATAGAGGTTAGGTTTAGTTTGTAGGGTTTAGGGTTTGGGCTAGTGTGGGGTTTATGACTTAGGGTTTTAGCATTTTTGGTTAGGGTTAGGGTTAGGGTGAGGATTGAGGTTTAGGGTTAAAGGGTTTGGGGTTTAGGGTTAGGGTTAGGGTTGGGTTTTTAGGGTTTAGGGTTAGTTTTTTTAGGGTTTAGTTTTAGGGTTTTGGGTTTAGGGGTGTGGGGAGATTAGGTTGAGGGTTTAGGGCTTAAGGTTTAGGGTTTTGGATTTGGGTTTTGGGTTAGGTTTTAGGGTTTAGCGTTTTAGCGTTAGTGTTGGGTTTTGGTTATGGTCAGGTATTAGGGGTTTAGGGTTTTTTTTTTTTTTTTTTTTAGGGTTTAGGGTTTTTTAGTGTTTAGGGTTAGTGATTAGTGATTAGGGTATAGGGTTTAGTTTTTAGGGTTTAGGGTTTGGGGATTAGTTGTTTAGGGTTAGAGACATGGGTTTTGCCATAGCGTTTAGCGTTAGGGTTAGGGTTTACGGTTAAGGTTAGGTTTAGGTTAGGGTTGAGGGTTTAGGGTTTAAGTGTTTAGGATTTTGGATTGAGGGTTGGTTTAGGGTTGGGGTTTGGGTTAGGATTGGTTTTGGTTAGTGTTAAGGGTTTTGGGTTAGGGTTAGTGGTAGTGATTAGGGTTTAGGGGTAACGTTGGTATGGGGTAGGGTGTATGTAGTGTTTAGGGTTAGGGTTTGGGGCTTGGGGTTATGGTTTGTACTAGGGTTTAGCGTTTTCTATTTGGGTTTAGGGTTTTGAGTTAAGGGTTTAGAATTGAGGGTTTAGGGATAAAGGATTTGGAGTTCAGGGTTTAGGGTTTAGGGTTAGGGATTAGGGTTTAGGGTTAGGGTTTAGGGTTTAGTGTTTAGGGTTTGGGCTTAGGGTTTAGGGTTTTGAGTTAAGGGTTTAGTGTTTAGGGTTTAGGGTTTCGGGTTTATGTTATAGCGTTTAGCGTTTATTGTTTTGGATTTAGTGTTTAGGGTTAGGGATTAGGGTTTAGGGTTTAGTTTTTAGGGTTTTGGTTTAGGGTTTAGGGTTTAGTGTTTAGGGTTAGTGATTAGGGTTTAGGGTTTAGTTTTTAGGGTTTAGGGTTTAGGGCTTAGGGTTTAGGGTTTAGGACTAAGGGTTTAGCGTTTAGCATTTAGTATTATGGTTTAGGGTTTAAGGGTTGAGGATTTAGGATTTAGGGTTTAGGGTTTAGGTTTTAGGGTTTAGCGTTTAGGGTTCTGGGTTTAGTGTTTAGGGTTAGGGATTAGGGTTTAGGGTTTAGGGTTTATGGTTTAGTTTTTAGGGTTTAGGGTTTAGGGTTTAGTTTTTATGGTTAGTGATTAGGGTTTAGGGTTTAGGGTTTAGGGTTTAGGGGTTAGTTTTTAGGGTTTAGGGTTTGGGGCTTAGAGTTTAGGGTTTAGGACTTAGGGTTTAGCGTTTTGTGTTAGGGTTTAGGGTTTATGGTTTAGGGTTTGAGGGTTTGGGATTTGGTGTTTAGGGTTGAGGGTTTTGGGTTAATTAAACGGGTTTGGGGTTTAGGCTTTAGGGTTTAGGGTTTAGGGTTTTTGGGTTTAGTGTTTAGGGTTTTGGGTTTAGGGTGTAGGGTTTTTGGTTAAGGGTTTTTTTTTTAGGGTTTAGGGTTTCGGGTTTCGGGTTTATGATTTAGTTTTTAGCGTTTCGGGTTTAGCGTTTAGGGTTTAGGGTTTAGTGTTTAGGGTTAGGGAAAACGGTTTAGGGTTTAGGGTTTAGGGTTTAGGGTTAGTGTTACGGTTTAGGGTTTAGGGTTAGGTTTTTGGGTTTAGTGTTTAGGGTTTTGGGTTTGGGGTTTAGGGTTTTTGGTTAAGGGTTTAGTTTTTAGGGTTTAGGGTTTGGGGTTTCGGGTTTACGGTTTAGTTTTTAGTGTTTAGGATTTAGCGTTTAGGGTTTAGGGTTTAGTGTTTAGTGTTAGGGAAAACGACTTAGGGTTTAGTTTTTAGGGTTTAGGGTTTAGGGTTTAGGGTATAGTGTTTAGTGTTAGTGATTAGGGTTTAGGGTTTAGGGTTTAGGGTTTAGTTTTTAGGGTTTAGGGTTTAGCGCTTAGGGTTTAAGGTTTAGGACTTAGGGTTTAGCATTTAATGTAGGGGTTTAGGGTTTAGGGTTTAGTGTTTAGGGTTTAAGGGTTTAGGATTTAGGGTTTGGGGTTTAGGGTTTAGGTTTCATTGTTTAGCATTTAGGGTTCTGGGTTTAGTGTTTACTGTTAGGGAATAGGGTTTAGGGTTTAGGGTTTATGCTTTAGTTTTTAGGGTTTAGGGTTTAGGGTTTAGGGTTTAATGTTTAGGGTTAGTGAATAGGGTTTAGGGTTTAGGGTTTAGGGTTTAGTTTTTAGGGTTTAGGGTTTGGGGCTTAGTGTTTAGGGTTTATGACTTAGGGTTTAGCATTTTTTGTTAGGGTTTAGGGTTTAAGGGTTGAGGATTTAGGGTTTAGGGTTAAAGGGTTTGGGGTTTAGGGTTTAGGGTTTAGGGTTAGGGTTTAGGGTTTAGGGTTAGGTTTTAGGGTTTAGTTTTTAGGGTTTTGGGTTTAGGGTTTGGGGAATTAGGTTGAGGGTTTAGTGCTTAAGGTTTAGGGTTTTGGATTTCGGGTTTTGGGTTTAGGTTTTAGGGTTTAGCGTTTAGTGTTTTGGGTTTTGTGTTTATGGTCAGGTATTAGGGTTTAGGGTTTTTTTTTAGGGTTTAGGGTTTAGTGTTTAGGGTTAGTGATTAGGGTATAGGGTTTAGTTTTTAGGGTTTAGGGTTTGGGGCTTAGTGTTTAGGGTTTAGGACATAGGGTTTAGCGTTTAGCGTTTAGCGTTTAGTGTTAGGGTTTACGGTTTAAGGTTTAGGGTTTAGGGTTTAGTTTTTAGGGTTTTTTTTTAGGGTTTAGGGTTTAGTGTTTAGGGTTAGTGATTAGGGTTTAGGGTTTAGTTTTTAGGGCTTAGGGTTTAGGGCTTAGGGTTTGGGGTTTAGGACTAAGGGTTTAGCGTTTAGCATTTAGTATTATGGTTTATGGGTTAAGGGTTTGCGATTTGGGATTTAGGGTTTAGGGTTTCGGATTTAGGTTTTAGGGTTAGCGTTTAGGGTTCTGGGTTTAGTGTTTAGGGTTGGGGATTAGGGTTTAGGGTTTAGGGTTTATGGTTTAGTTTTTCGAATTTAGGGTTTAGGTTTAGTTTTAATGGTTAGTCATTAGGTTTTAGGGTGTAGGGTTTAGGGTTTAGGGGTTAGTTTTTAGGGTTTGGGGTTTGGGGCTTAGGGTTTTGGGTTTAGGACTTAGGGTTTAGTGTTTTGTGTTAGGGTTTAGGGTTTATGGTTTAAGGTTTGAGGGTTTGGGATTTGGTGTTTAGGGTTGAGGGTTTTGGGTTAATTAAACGGGTTTGGGGTTTAGGGTTTAGGGTTTAGGGTTAGGGTTAGGGTTTAGGGTTAGGTTTTTGGGTTTAGTGTTTAGGGTTTTGGGTTTAGGGTGTAGGGTTTTTGGTTAAGGGTTTTGTTTTTAGGGTTTAGGGTTTCGGGTTTCGAGTTTATGATTTAGTTTTTAGCGTTTCGGGTTTAGCGTTTAGGGTTTAGGGTTTAGTGTTTTGGGTTAGGGAAAACGGTTTAGGGTTTACGGTTTAGGGTTTAGTTTTTAGGGTTTTGGGTTTAGTGTTTAGGGTTTAGTGTTCAGTGTTAGTGATTAGGGTTTAGGGTTTAGGGTTTAGGGTTTATGGTTTAGTTTTTAGGGTTTAGGGTTTAGCGCTTAGGGTTTAGGTTTTAGGACTTAGGGCTTAGCGTTTAGTGTTAGGGTTTAGGGTTTAGGGTTTAGGGTTTAGTGTTTAGGGTTTAAGTGTTTAGGATTTGGGATTTAGGGTTTGGGGTTTAGGGTTTAGGTTTCATTGTTTTGCATTTAGGGTTCTGGGTTTAGTGTTTATGGTTGGGGATTAGGGTTTAGGGTTTAGGGTTTATGGTTTAGTTTTTAGGGTTTAGGGTTTTGGGTTTAGTGTTTAGGGTTAGTGGTTATGGTTTAGGGTTTAGGGTTTAGTTTTTAGGGTTTAGGGTTTGGGGCTTAGGGTTTGTGGTTTAGGACTTAGGGTTTAGCGTTTTGTGCGAGGGTTTAGGGTTTAGGGTTTAAGGGTTTAGGATTTAGGGTTTTGGGTTGAGGGTTTAGGGTTAAAGCGTTTGGGGTTTAGGGTTTAGGGTTTAGGGTTAGGGTTTAGGGTTTAGGGTTAGGTTTTAGGGTTTAGTGTTTAGGGTTTTGGGTTTAGGGTTTAGGGTTTTGGGTTTAGGTTTTAGTGTTTAGGGTTTAGGGTTTCCGGTTTCCGGTTTAGGGTTTAGGTTTTAGGGTTTAGCGTTTAGGGTTTAGGGTTTAGTGTTTAGTATTAGGGATTATGGTTTAGGGTTGAGGGTTTAGTGTTTAGTGTTAGTGATTTGGGTTTAGGGTTTACGGTTTAGGGTTTAGTGTTTAAGGTTTAGGGTTTAGCGCTTAGGGTTTAGGGTTTAGGACTTAGGGCTTAGCATTTGGTGTTACGGTTTAGGGTTTAGTGTTTAGGGTTTAAGGGTTTAGGATTTGGGGTTTAGGGTTTGGGGTTTAGGGTCTAGGTTTCATTGTTTAGCATTTAGGGCTCTGGGTTTAGTGTTTATGGTTAGGGATTTAGGTTTAGGGTTTAGGGTTTAGTTTTTAGGGTTAGGATTTAGGGTTTAGGGTTTAGTGTTTTGGTTTAGTTATTACGATTTAGGGTTTAGGGTTTGGTGTTTAGGGTTTAGTTTTTAGGGTTTAGGGTTTGGTGCTTAGGGTTTGGGGTTTAGGACTTAGGGTTTAGCGTTTTGTGCTAGGGTTTAGGGTTTCGGGATTAAGGGTTTTGGATTTGGGGTTTTGGGTTAGGGGTTTAGGGTTAAAGTGTTTGGGGTTTAGGGTTTATGGTTTAGGGTTAGGGTTTAGGGTTTAGGGTTAGGTTTTAGGTTTTACTGTTTAGTGTTTGTTGTTTTGGAATTAGGCGTTTATGGTTTAGTGTTTAGGGTTTCGGGTTGAGGGTTTAGTGTTTAGGGTTTAGGGTTTAGGGTTTAGGGTTTAGGGATTAGGGTTTAGGGTTTAGGGTTTAAGGTTTAGGGGTTTAGGATTTAGGGTTTAGGGTTGAGGGTTTAGGGTTAAAGGGTTTGTGGTTTAGGGTTTAGGGTTTAGTGTTTAGGGTTTAGGGTTTAGGGTTTAGGGTTTAGGGTTTAGTTTTTAGGGTTTAGGGTTTAGGGCTTAGCGTTTAGGGTTTAGGGTTTAAAGTTTCAGGTTTAGGGTTTGGTGTTAGTTTTTCGAGTTTAGGGTTTAGGATGTAGGGTTTAGGATTTAGAGGTTTAGGATTTAGGGTTTAGGGTTGAGGGTTTAGGGTTAAAGGGTTTGGGGTGTACAGTTTAGGGTTTAGGGTTAGGGTTTAGGGTTTAGGATTTAGGGTTTTAGGGTTTAGGGTTTAGTGTTTAGGGTTTAGGGTTTAGGGTTAGTGATTAGGGTTTAGGGTTTAGGGTTTAGTTTTTAGGGTTTAGGGTTTGAGGCTTAGGGTTTAGGGTTTAGCGTTTTGTGTTAGGGTTTAGGGTTTAGGGTTTAAGGTTTAGGGGTTTAGGGTTTAGGGTTTAGGGTTTAGGGTTTAGGGTTAAAGGGTTTGGGGTTTAGGGTTTAGGGTTTAGGATTTGGTTTTAGGGTTTAGGGTTTGGGGTTTTAGGGTTTAGGTTTAAAGGGTTTGGGGTTTAGAGTTTAGGGTTCAGGATTTGGTTTTAGGGTTTAGTGTTTGGGGTTTTAAGGTTTAGGGTTTATGGTTTAGGGTTTAGGTTTTAGGGTTTAGGGTTTTGTTTTAGGGTTTAGGGTTTAGGGCTTAGGGTTTAGTGTTTAGGGTTTTGGGTTTGGGGTTAGGGTTTAGGGTTTAGGGTTTAGGGGTTTACTATTGACGGTTTAGTTTTTAGGGTTTAAGGTTAGGGCGTAGGGTTTATGGTTTATTTTTAGGGTTTAGGGTTTGGGGTTTAGGGTTTCGGTTGTACGTTCTAGCCTTTAGGGCTTTAGGATTTAGGGTTGAGGGTTGAGGGTTTAGGGTTAAAGGGTTTGTGGTTTTGGGTTTAGGGTTTAGTGTTTAGGGTTTAGGGTTTAGGGTTTAGGGTTTAGTTTTTAGGGCTTAGGGTTTACTATTGACGGTTTAGTTTTTAGGGTTTAAGGTTAGGGTGTAGGGTTTATGGTTTATTTTTAGGGTTTAGGGTTTGGGGTTTAGGGTTTCGGTTGTACGTTCTAGCCTTTAGGGCTTTAGGATTTAGGGTTGAGGGTTTATGATTTCGGGTTTATGGTTTAGGGTTTAGGGTTTTGGAATTAGGCGTTTATGGTTTAGTGTTTAGGGTTTTGGGTTGAGGGTTTAGTGTTTAGGGTTTAGGGTTTAGGGTTTAGGGTTTAGGGTATGTGGTTTAGGGTTAGGGCTTAGGGTTTCGGGTTTCGGGTTTAGCGTTTAGGGTTTAGGGATTAGGGTTTAGGGTTTGTGGTTTAGGGTTTTGGGATTAGAGGTGTAGGGTTTAGTGTTTAGGATTTAGGGTTTAGGGTTTAGGGTTTAGGATTTATGGTTTAGGATTTAGGTTTTTGGGTTTAGGGTCTAGGGCTAAGGGTTTAGCGCTTAGGGCTTTGGGTTTAGGATTTAGGGTTTAGGGCTTAGGGTTTCAGGGTTTAGCATTTTGGGTTTAGGATTTAAGACTTAGGGTTTATTGTTTAGGTTTTAGGGTTTACGGTTTAGCGTTTAGGGGCTTAGGATTTGGGGTTTAGGGTTTATGGTTTAGGGTTTAGGGTTTAGGGTAAGGGCTTAAGGTTTAGGGTTTAGGGTTTAGGGTTTTTGGATTAGGGGCTTAGGGTTTAGTGTTGAGGGTTTACGGTTTAGGGTTTAGGGTTTAGTGTTTAGAGTGTAGTGTTTAGGGTTAGGGTTTATGGTTTGGGGTTTAGTATTTTGGGTTTATGGTTTTGGGATTTGGGGTTCAGGGTTTACTATTTAGGGTTTAGGTTTTAGGATTTGGTTTTTACGGTTTAGGGTTTAGGGATTAGGGTTTAAGGTTTAGGACTTAGGGTTTAGGGTTTAGTGTTAGGGTTTAGGGTTTAGGGATTAGGGTTTTAGGGTTTAGGGTTTAGAGCTTAGGATTTAGCGTTTAGGGTTTAGGGTTTAGTGTTAGGGTTTGGGGTTTAGGGGTTAGGGTTTAAGGTTTAGCGGTTTAGGATTTAGGGTTTAGGGTTGAGGGTTTAGGGTTAAAGGGTTTGGGGTTTAGGGTTAGGGTTTAGGGTTTTGTTTTTAGGGTTTTAGGGTTTAGGGTTTAGGGTTAGTGATTAGGGTTTAGAGTTTAGGGTCTAAGGTTTGGGGCTTAGGGTTTAGGGTTTAGGACTTAGGGTTTAGCGTTTTGATTTAGGGTTTAGGGTTTAGGGTTTAGGGTTTAAGGGTTTAGGATTTAGGGTTTAGGGTTGAGGGTTTAGGGTTAAAGGGTTTGGGGTTTTGGGTTTAGGGTTTAGGGTTTAGGGTTAGGGTTTAAGGTTTAGGGTTAGTTTTTTGGGTTTAGTGTTTAGGTTTTTGGGTTTTGGGTTTAGGGTTTACGGTTTAGTTTTTAGGGTTTTAGGGTTTAGGGTTTAAGGTTTAGGGTTAGTGATTAGGGTTTAGAGTTTAGGGTCTGAGGTTTGGGACTTAGGGTTTAGGACTTAGGGTTTAGCGTTTTTATTTAGGGTTTAGGGTTTGAGGGTTTAGGATTTAGGGTTTAGGGGTGAGGGTTTAGAGCTAAATGGTTTGGGGTTTTGGGTTTAGGGTTTAGGGTTAGTTATTTGATTTTAGTGTTTAGGTTTTTGGGTTATTGGTTTAGGGTTTTTGGTTAAGGGTTCAGTTTTTAGGGTTTAGGGTTTGGGGTTTGGGGTTTAGGGTTTAGTTTTTAGTGTTTCGGGTTTAGCGTTTGGGGTTTAGTGTTTAGTTTTTAGGGTTAGGGAAAACGGTTTAGGGTTTCGGGTTTAGGGTTTAGTTTTTTGGGTTTGGGGTTTAGTGTTTAGTGTTAGTGATTAGGGTTTAGGGTTTATGGTTTAGGGTTTAGGGTTTAGTTTTTAGGGTTTAGGGTTGAGCGCTTAGGGTTTAGCGTTTAGTGTTAGGGTTTAGGGTTTAGGGTTTAGTGTTTAGGGTTAAGGGTTTAGGATTTAGTATTTAGGGTTTGGGGTTTAGGGTTTAGGTTTCATTGTTTAGCATTTAGGGTTCTGGGTTTAGTGTTTATGGTTTGGGATTAGGGTTTATGGTTTTTTTTTTTAGGGTTTAGTGGTTAGGGTTGGTGATTAGGGTTTAGGGTTTAGGGTTTGGGGTTTTGTTTTTAGGGTTTAGGGTTTGGGGTTTTGGTTTTAGGGTTTAGGGTTTGGGGCTTAGGGTTTGGGGTTTAGGACTTAGGGTTTAGCGTTTTGTGCTAGGGTTTAAGGTTTAAGGGCTTAAGGGTTTCGGATTTAGGGTTTTGGGTTGAGGATTTAGGGTTAAAGCGTTTGGGGTTTAGGATTTAAGGTTTAGGGTTAGGGTTGAGGGTTTAGGGCTAGGTTTTAGGGTTTCGTGTTTAGGGTTTTGGGTTAAGGGTTTAGTGTTTAGGGTTTAGAGTTTCGGGTTTTCGGTTTAGGGTTTAGGTTTTAGGGTTTAGCATTTAGGGTTTAGGGTTTAGTGTTTAGGATTAGGGATTAGGGTTTAGGGTTTAGGGTTTCGGGTTTTGGGTTTAGTTTTTAGGGTTTAGGGTTTAGGGTTTAGGGTTTAGTGTTTAGGGTTAGTGATTAGGGTTTAGGGTTTAGGGTTTAGTTTTTAGGGTTTAGGGTTTAGGGCTTACGGTTTAGGGTTTAGGACTTAGGGTTTAGCGTTTAGTGTTTGGGTTTAGGGTTTAGGGATTAGGGTTTAGGGTTTAGGGTTTAGGGTTTATGGTTAAAGGGTTTGTGGTTTAGGGTCTAGGGTTTTGGGTTTAGGTTGTAGGGTTTTAGGGTTTAGGGTTTGGGGTTTAGGGTTTGGGGTTTAGGGTTTAGGGTTTAGTTTGTAGGGTTTAGGGTTTAGGGCATAGCGTTTAGGGTTTAGGGTTTAAAGTTTCGGGTTTAGGGTTTAGTGTTAGTGTTTAGGGTTTAGGGTTTAGGGTTTAGGGTTTAGGGTTTAGGGGTTTAGGATTGACGGTTTAGGGCTTATAGTTTAGGGCTTAGGGTTTAAGGTTTGGGCTTAGGTTTTATGGTTTATTTTTAGGGCTTAGGGTTTAGGGTTTAGTTTGTAGGGTTCAGGGTTTTGGGCATAGCGTTTAGGGTTTAGGGTCTAAAGCTTCGGGTTTAGGGTTTTGTGTTAGTGTTTAGGGTTTAGGGTTTAGTGTTAGGGTTTAGGGTTTAGGGGTTTAGGATTGACGGTTTAGTGTTTATAGTTTAGGGTTTAGGGTTTAAGGTTAGGGCTTAGGGTTTATGGTTTTTTTTTAGGGTTTAGGGTTTAGGGTTGAGGGTGTACGTTCTAGCCTTTAGGGATTTAGGATTTAGGGTTTAGGGTTTATGGTTTAGGATTTAGGGTTTAGGGTTTACTGTTTAGGGTCTATGGTTTTGGAATTAGGCGTTTATGGTTTAGTGTTTAGGGCTTCGGGTTGAGTGTTTAGTGTTTAGGGTTTAGGGTTTAGGGTTTAGGGTTTAGGGTATGTGGCTTTGGGTTAGGGCTTAGGGTTTCGGGTTTCGGGGTTAGCGTTTAGGGTTTAGGGATTAGGGTTTATGGTTAGGGCTTGGAGTTTAGGGTTTAGGGTTTTGGGATTAGAGGTGTAAGGTTTAGTGTTGGGGGTTTAGGGTTTAGGGTTTTGGGTTTAGGTTCCTAGGTTTACGGTCTTGGGCTAAGGGTTTAGCGCTTAGGGCTTCGGGTTTAGGGTTTAGTGTTTAGGGTTAGGGAAAACGGTTTAGAGTTTAGGGTTTAGGGTTTAGTTTTTAGGGTTTAGGGTTTAGGGTTTAGGGTTTAGTGTTTAGTGTTAGTGATTAGGGTTTAGGGTTTAGTTTTTAGGGTTTAGAGTTTAGCACTTAGGGTTTTGGGTTTAGGACTTAGGGTTTAGCGTTTAGTGTTGGGGTTTAGGGTTTACGGTTAAGTGTGTAGGGTTTAAGGGTTTAGGATTTAGGGTTTGGGGTTCAGGGTTTAGGTTTCATTGTTTAGCATTTAGGGTTCTGGGTTTAGTGTTTATGGTTAGGGATTAGGGTTTAGGGTTTAGGGTTTATGCTTTAGTTTTTACGGTTTAGGGTTTAGGGTTTAGTGTTTAGGGTTAGTGATTAGGGTATGGGGTCTAGGGTTTAGGGTTTAGGGTTTAGTTTTTAGTGTTTAGGGTTTGGGGCTTAGTGTTGAGGGTTTATGACTTAGGGTTTAGCATTTTTTGTTAGGGTTTAGGGTTTAAGGGTTGAGGATTTAGGGTTTAGGGTTGTGGGTTTAGGGTTAATGGGCTTGGGGTTTAGGGTTTAGGGTTTGGGGAATTGGGTTGAGGGTGTAGTGCTTAGGGTTTAGGGTTTCGGATTTCGTGTGTAGGGTTGAGGTTTTAGGGTTTAGCATTTAGTGTTTAGGGTTTAGTGTTTATGGTCAGGGATTAGGGTTTAGGGTTTCGGGTTTAGTTTTTAGGGTTTAGGGTTTAGTGTTTAGGGTTAGTGATTAGGGTATAGGGTTTAGTTTTTAGGGTTTAGGGTTTGGGGCCTAAGGTTTAGGGTTTAGGACATAGGGTTTAGCATTTAGCGTTTAGTGTTAGGGTTTAGGGTTTAGGGTTTAAGGGTTTAGGATTTAGGATTTAGGGTTTAGGGTTATGGGTTTGGGGTTTAGGGTTTAGGTTTTAGGGTTTAGCGTTTAGGGTTCTGGGTTTAGTGTTTAGGGTTAGGGATTAGGGTTTAGGGTTTAAGGTTTATGGTTTAGGGTTTAGTGTTTAGGGTTTAGGGTTTGGGGCTTAGGGTTTATGGTTTAGGACTTAGGGTTTAGCATTTTCTGTTAGGGTTTAGGGTTTAGAGTTTAGGGTTTAGAGTTGGGGGTTTTGGGTTAAGGGGTTAGGAGTTTAGGGTTTAGGGTTTAGGGTTAGGGATTAGGGTGTAGGGTTAGGGTTTAGGGTTTAGTGTCTAGGGTTTTGGGTTTTGGGTTTAGGGTTTTGGGTTTTTGGTTAAGGGTTTAGTGTTTAGGGTTTAGGGTTTAGGTTTTAGGGTTTAGCGTTTATTGTTTAGGATTTAGTGTTTAGGGTTAGGGATTAGGGTTTAGGGTTTAGGGTTTAGGTGTTGACCTTATTGGTCACGCCCAGTTTTGATTATGACAAATACTCATTGTATCTAATGAGTGTTTGAGTTTTTGTGGAGGAATCAATAATGATAAGATCAAGATGTGCACAAAGCAAGAAAAGCTTGAAGGCCAAATCATATTGTTTGTAATATATGTATATTGGTCTGTAATAGTAATTAGGGCATTTGGTTTGTAATAAGCTCACACACATCACACGTATGATTTATTATGTAAGCTCAAACCGAACCATGAATGAGAAAGGACCATGGAAAGACCTTAGGGTGCACCTTCGGTCGACCGAGACCGAACTTTTTCGGTGTCTTCAAATTGGACCCCAAGTGACCTTAGGACACACACATATTTGACATATGTTTATTAGGCATTTGAATAGGACTTGTTTGGGTTAATACGGGACCGAAATGCACACTTGGTGCACTTTCGGTCGACCGGCCAAAACAGTTCATTTTTTGCCTGGTCGACCGAACCCTACCTGGGTCAACCGTTGAACTAGGTCCCGGTCGACCGAGACCATGTAGTTCATTTGACCCCGGTCGACCGAACCACCTGGAAGTCAACTTTTTGACCTCCCGGTCGACCGAGCACTTTTGTACTCCAACTACCTAGTCGACCGAAGGGTCTCGGGAGAATTCTTAGTGGTTTGGTCGACCGAACCACACAGTTCAAAAGGGCCCGGTCGACCGAACCTCGGAATTTTGGAAAATCGCCCTTCCTCGGTCGACCGACCACTCAGTTCAAAACACCCCTGGTCGACCGAGCCATTTGAGTCCTGGTCGACCGAACCATTTCTGGTCGACCGGACCTCTCGGGTTGCTCCTATTTTTACCGCGGTTAATAATTTTTTAAACAGGGTTAAAATGTCTTAAATGTCATTAAACTTTTCTAATAATACCCAATAGGTCCCCAACGGTCATATTTTCTCCCTTGCCTATATATATAAGTTCATTTGGGATAATTAGCCATGGGATTAAAAATATTGATTAAGAGAAATTTTCTGAAAATCCCAAATCCTATAATACTCATATCCAATCCCCATTGACTCATGCTTACCTTCTTCGATCTCTTAAATCCTCTGTAAGTCGATTGAGTGTTTATAGTAATAGGTTTGCTCTCCCATTCATTTTTGATTGATTTATTTTCATTGAGAGCTAAACCTAAGTATTCTTAGGAGACTTTGTGAATAAGTCTATCATAAGAAAACTTTGATAGATCTTTTAAGATTTGCACCTTTATTGCAACATCTTAAGAAGATTGTATTTGTTTTTGGTTGCAAAAACATTTTCAAATATCTACTGTGTTTTTATCTTGAAAATATTTGATGAGATATTTGCTAGTGTGATAAAATCTTTGTTGCAATATTCGCTAACTCATATATCCCTTGCTGAATACAAAGATTGAATATCCTTTTGCAAACCAAACTTATACGTTGCTAGAGCTTCATATACATATATGTATTGAGAAAACTTGTTGATTGAAATATATGAAGTTTGGATAATATCTTTGTTTGAGCACTTCGATTGAATATCCTGTGATACAAAGATCATTTAGGTTTGCACTCTCACGCACTCATTACTACGATAGTAAATCTATTTGAGAGTTGACATCTTAGACCACATTGAGCTTACAAATTATTTCATATTTGTGGTGTATATTATTGCGCGAATTTGGGTACATATCTGCTTTACTTGAAAGCACAATCACTGTACCATTTCATTGTAATACACTTTGGTTGTATTTCCAGGCACGGGCCTGAAGAGGGAGACTAGCCCTGGAATAGTCCCGGATTAGCTTAGACCCGGTTAGGAAAGCTAGGTGCGTCGTCCTGTTAAGGCGTGTAGGTTGAGGTCAGCCCCGCTAATTAACCTGGTTAAGGTTGAGGTCAGCCCTGTGTTAATTTGACCTAGTTGTAAACGGTGTTGCTCCACCCTTAAGTGAGCTACTAGTGGAATCCTCAAGCTTGCGAGCTTGAGGTGGGGACATAGGCACAGTTGGCCGAACCCCGATAAAATATCGTGTGTTTGCTTACCTTTCCGCACTTTACATTTACCGCACATGTATGTTATGGGTGAATGATGCGTATGACTTAATTTTCATATTATATTTATCTACGCATTTGGAAATTGCATAGACAGGCCCTAGGTTGTGCATATATTGCTGTTGAATACATTAACCTAGGAGAAAAAGTTTAAAATTCCAATTCACCCCCCCTCTTGGGAATACACAAATTCTAACATTAAGGTTTAGGGTTTAGTTTTTAGGGTTTAGGGTTTAGGGCTTAGGGTTTAGGGTTTAGGGGTAAGGGTTTAGCGTTTAGCATTTAGTGTTAGGGTTTAGGGTTTAAGGGTTTAGGATTTAGGATTTAGGATTTAGGGTTTAGGGTTTGTGGTTTGGGGTTTAGGGTTTAGGTTTTAGGGTTTAGCGTTTAGGGTTCTGGGTTTAGTGTTTAGGGTTAGGGATTAGGGTTTAGGGTTTAGGGTTTATGGTTTAGTTTTTAGGGTTTAGGGTTTAGGGTTTAGGGTTTAGGGTTTAGTTTTTAGGGTTTAGGGTTTGGGGCTTAGGGTTTAGGGTTTAGGACTTAGGGTTTAGCGTTTTGTGTTAGGGTTTAGGGTTTAGGGTTTATGGTTTAGGGTTTGAGGGTTTAGGATTTGGGGTTTAGGGTTGAGGGTTTTGGGTTAAACGGGTTTGGGGTTTAGGGTTAGGTTTTTGGGTTTAGTGTTTAGGGTTTTGGGTTTAGGGTTTAGGGTTTTTGGTTAAGGGTTTAGTTTTTAGGGTTTTCAGTTTGGGGTTTTGGGTTTATGATTTAGTTTTTAGTGTTTAGGGTTTAGCGTTTAGGGTTTAGGGTTTAGTGTTTTGGGTTAGGGAAAATGGTTTAGGGTTCAGGGTTTAGGGTTTAGTTTTTAGGGTTTAGGGTTTAGTTTTTAGGGTTTAGTGTTTAGTGTTAGTGATTAGGGTTTAAGGTTTAGGGTTTAGGGTTTAGGGTTTAGTTTTTAGGGTTTAGGTTTTAGTGCTTAGGGTTTAGGTTTTAGGACTTTGGGCTTAGCGTTTAGTGTTAGGGTTTAGGGTAGGGTTTAAGGGTTTAGGATTTGGGATTTAGGGTTTGGGGTTTAGGGTTTAGGTTTCATTGTTTAGCATTTAGGGTTCTGGGTTTAGTGTTTATTGTTAGGGATTAGGGTTTAGGGTTTAGGGTTTATGGTTTAGTTTTTAGAGTTTAGGGTTTAGGGTTTAGTGTTTAGGTTTAGTTATTACGGTTTAGGGTTTAGGGTTTAGTTTTTAGGGTTTAGGGTTCAGGGCCTAGGGTGGTGGGTTTAGGACTTAGGGTTTAGCATTTTGTGCTAGGGTTTAGGTTTTAGGGTTTAAGGGTTTAGGATTTAGGATTTTGGGTTGAGGGTTTAGGGTTAAAGCGTTTGGTGTTTAGGGTTTAACGTTTAGGGTTAGGGTTTAGGGTTTAGGGTTAGGTTTTAGGGTTTAGGGTTTAGGGTTTAGGGTTTAGGGTTTTGGGTTAAGGGTTTAGTGTTTAGGGTTTAGGGTTTCGGGTTTTCGATTTAGGGTTTAGGTTTTAGGGTTTAGTGTTTAGGGTTTAGGGTTTAGTGTTTAGTATTAGGGATTAGGGTTTAGGGTTCAGGGTTTAGTGTTTAGTGTTAGTGATTAGGGTTTAGGGTTTACAATTTAGGGTTTAGTTTTTAGGGTTTAGGGTTTAGCTCTTTGGGTTTAGGGTTTAGGACTTAGGGCTTAGCGTTTTGTGTTAGGGTTTAGGGTTTAGTGTTTAGGGTTTAAGGGTTTAGGATTTGGGATTCAGGGTTTGGGGTTTAGGGTCTAGGTTTCATTGTTTAGCATTTAGGGTTCTGGGTTTAGTGTTTATGGTTAGGGATTTGGGTATAGGGTTTAGGGTTTATGGTTTAGTTTTTAGGGTTTAGGGTTTATGGTTTAGGGTTTTGTGTTTAGGTTTAGTTATTACGGGTTAGGGTTTAGGGTTTTGTGTTTAGGGTTTAGTTTTTAGGGTTTAGGGTTTGGTGCTTAGGGTTTGGGGTTTAGGACTTAAGGTTAGCGTTTTGTGCTGTGGTTTAGGGTTTAGCGTTTAAGGGTTTTGGATTTAGGGTTTTGGGTTTGGGGTTTAGGGTTAAAGCGTTTGGGGTTTACGGTTTATGGTTTAGGGTTAGGGTTTAGGGTTTAGGGTTAGGTTTTATGTTTTACTATTTAGTGTTTATGGTTTTGGAATTAGGCGTTTATGGTTTAGTGTTTAGGGTTTCGGGTTGAGGGTTTAGTGTTTAGGGTTTAGGGTTTAAGGTTTAGGGCTTAGGGATTAGCGTTTAGGGTTTAAGGTTTAGGGGTTTAGGATTTAGGGTTTTGGGTTGAGGGTTTAGGGTTAAAGGGTTTGTGGTTTAGGGTTTAGGGTTTAGTGTTTACGGTTTAGGGTTTAGGGTTTAGGGTTTAGTTTTTACGGTTTAGGGTTTAGCGCTTAGCATTTAGGGTTTAGGGTTTGAAGTTTCTGGTTTAGGGTTTAGTGTTAGTTTTTAGGGTTTAGGGTTTAGGATTTAGGGTTTAAGATTTAGAGGTTTAGGATTTAAGGTTTAGGGTTAAAGGGTTTGGGGTGTACAGTTTAGGGTTTAGGGTTACAGTTTGGGGTTTAGGATTTAGGGTTTTAGGGTTTAGGGTTTAGTGTTTAGGGTTTAGGGTTTAGGGTTAGTGATTAGTGTTTAGGGTTTAGCGTTTAGTTTTTAGGGTTTAGGGCTTGGGGCTTAGGGTTTAGGGTTTAGCGTGTTGTGTTAGGGTTTAGGGTTTAGGGTTTAAGGTTTAGGGGTTTAGGGTTTAGGGTTTAGGGTTGAGGGTTTAGGGTTAAAGGGTTTGGGGTTTAGGGTTTAGGGTTTAGGATTAGGTTTTAGGGTTTAGGGTTTGGGGTTTTAAGGTTTTGGGTTTATGGTTTAGGGTTTAGGGTTTAGTTTTTAGGGTTTAGGGGTTAGGGCTTAGGGTTTAGTGTTTAGGGTTTTGGGTTTACTGTTAGGGTTTAGGGTTTAGGGTTTAGGGTTTAGTGGTTTAGGATTGACGGTTTAGAGTTTAGGGTTTAGGGTTTAAGGTTAGGGCTTAGGGTTTATGGTTTATTTTTAGGGTTTAGGGTTTAGGGTTTAGGGTGTACGTTCTAGCCTTTTGGGATTTAGGATTTAGGGTTTAGGGTTTATGGTTTAGGGTTTATCATTTACGGTTTACTATTTAGGGTTTAGGGTTTTGGAATTAAGCGTTTATGGTTTATTGTTTAGGGTTTTGGGTTGAGGGTTTACTGTTTAGGGTTTTGGGTTTTGGGTTTAGGGTTTGTGGTTTAGGGTTAGGGCTTAGGGTTTCGGGTTTTGGGTTTAGCGTTTAGGGTTTAGGGTTTGTTGTTTAGGGTTTAGGGTTAGGGCTTAGAGTTTAGCGTTTCGGGTTTAGGGTTTAGGGTTTTGGGATTAAAGGTGTAGGGTTTAGTGTTTAGGGTTTTGGGTTTAGGGTTTTGGATTTATGGTTTAGGATTTAGGTTTTTGGGTTTAGGATCTAGGGCTAAGGGTTTAGCGCTTAGGGCTTTGGGTTTAGGATTTAGGGTTTAGGGCTTAGAGTTTAGGTTTCAGGGTTTAGCGTTTTGGGTTTAGGATTTAAGACTTAGGGTTTATTGTTTAGGTTTTAGGGTTTACGGTTTAGTGTTTAGGGGTTTAGGATTTGGGGTTTTGGGTTTATGGTTTTGGGTTTTGGGTTGAGGGTAAGGGCTTAAGGTTTAGGGTTTAGGGTTTAGGGTTTTTGGATTAGGGGCTTAGGGTTTAGTGTTTAGGGTTTATGGTTTAGGGTTTACGGTTTACTATTTAGAGTGTAGGGATTAGGGTTTAGGGTAGGGTTTAAGGGTTTAGGATTTGGGATTTAGGGTTTGGGGTTTAGGGTTTAGGTTTCATTGTTTAGCATTTAGGGTTCTGGGTTTAGTGTTTATTGTTAGGGATTAGGGTTTAGGGTTTAGGGTTTATGGTTTAGTTTTTAGAGTTTAGGGTTTAGGGTTTAGTGTTTAGGTTTAGTTATTACGGTTTAGGGTTTAGGGTTTAGTTTTTAGGGTTTAGGGTTCAGGGCCTAGGGTGGTGGGTTTAGGACTTAGGGTTTAGCATTTTGTGCTAGGGTTTAGGTTTTAGGGTTTAAGGGTTTAGGATTTAGGATTTTGGGTTGAGGGTTTAGGGTTAAAGCGTTTGGTGTTTAGGGTTTAACGTTTAGGGTTAGGGTTTAGGGTTTAGGGTTTGGTTTTAGGGTTTAGCGTTTAGGGTTTAGGGTTTAGGGTTTTGGGTTAAGGGTTTAGTGTTTAGGGTTTAGGGTTTCGGGATTTCGATTTAGGGTTTAGGTTTTAGGGTTTAGTGTTTAGGGTTTAGGGTTTAGTGTTTAGTATTAGGGATTAGGGTTTAGGGTTCAGGGTTTAGTGTTTAGTGTTAGTGATTAGGGTTTAGGGTTTACAATTTAGGGTTTAGTTTTTAGGGTTTAGGGTTTAGCTCTTTGGGTTTAGGGTTTAGGACTTAGGGCTTAGCGTTTTGTGTTAGGGTTTAGGGTTTAGTGTTTAGGGTTTAAGGGTTTAGGATTTGGGATTCAGGGTTTGGGGTTTAGGGTCTAGGTTTCATTGTTTAGCATTTAGGGTTCTGGGTTTAGTGTTTATGGTTAGGGATTTGGGTATAGGGTTTAGGGTTTATGGTTTAGTTTTTAGGGTTTAGGGTTTATGGTTTAGGGTTTTGTGTTTAGGTTTAGTTATTACGGGTTAGGGTTTAGGGTTTTGTGTTTAGGGTTTAGTTTTTAGGGTTTAGGGTTTGGTGCTTAGGGTTTGGGGTTTAGGACTTAAGGTTAGCGTTTTGTGCTGTGGTTTAGGGTTTAGCGTTTAAGGGTTTTGGATTTAGGGTTTTGGGTTTGGGGTTTAGGGTTAAAGCGTTTGGGGTTTACGGTTTATGGTTTAGGGTTAGGGTTTAGGGTTTAGGGTTAGGTTTTATGTTTTACTATTTAGTGTTTATGGTTTTGGAATTAGGCGTTTATGGTTTAGTGTTTAGGGTTTCGGGTTGAGGGTTTAGTGTTTAGGGTTTAGGGTTTAAGGTTTAGGGCTTAGGGATTAGCGTTTAGGGTTTAAGGTTTAGGGGTTTAGGATTTAGGGTTTTGGGTTGAGGGTTTAGGGTTAAAGGGTTTGTGGTTTAGGGTTTAGGGTTTAGTGTTTACGGTTTAGGGTTTAGGGTTTAGGGTTTAGTTTTTACGGTTTAGGGTTTAGCGCTTAGCATTTAGGGTTTAGGGTTTGAAGTTTCTGGTTTAGGGTTTAGTGTTAGTTTTTAGGGTTTAGGGTTTAGGATTTAGGGTTTAAGATTTAGAGGTTTAGGATTTAAGGTTTAGGGTTAAAGGGTTTGGGGTGTACAGTTTAGGGTTTAGGGTTACAGTTTGGGGTTTAGGATTTAGGGTTTTAGGGTTTAGGGTTTAGTGTTTAGGGTTTAGGGTTTAGGGTTAGTGATTAGTGTTTAGGGTTTAGCGTTTAGTTTTTAGGGTTTAGGGCTTGGGGCTTAGGGTTTAGGGTTTAGCGTGTTGTGTTAGGGTTTAGGGTTTAGGGTTTAAGGTTTAGGGGTTTAGGGTTTAGGGTTTAGGGTTGAGGGTTTAGGGTTAAAGGGTTTGGGGTTTAGGGTTTAGGGTTTAGGATTAGGTTTTAGGGTTTAGGGTTTGGGGTTTTAAGGTTTTGGGTTTATGGTTTAGGGTTTAGGGTTTAGTTTTTAGGGTTTAGGGGTTAGGGCTTAGGGTTTAGTGTTTAGGGTTTTGGGTTTACTGTTAGGGTTTAGGGTTTAGGGTTTAGGGTTTAGTGGTTTAGGATTGACGGTTTAGAGTTTAGGGTTTAGGGTTTAAGGTTAGGGCTTAGGGTTTATGGTTTATTTTTAGGGTTTAGGGTTTAGGGTTTAGGGTGTACGTTCTAGCCTTTAGGGCTTTAGGATTTAGGGTTTAGGGTTTATGGTTTAGGGTTTATCATTTACGGTTTACTATTTAGGGTTTAGGGTTTTGGAATTAAGCGTTTATGGTTTATTGTTTAGGGTTTTGGGTTGAGGGTTTACTGTTTAGGGTTTTGGGTTTTGGGTTTAGGGTTTGTGGTTTAGGGTTAGGGCTTAGGGTTTCGGGTTTTGGGTTTAGCGTTTAGGGTTTAGGGTTTGTTGTTTAGGGTTTAGGGTTAGGGCTTAGAGTTTAGCGTTTCGGGTTTAGGGTTTAGGGTTTTGGGATTAAAGGTGTAGGGTTTAGTGTTTAGGGTTTTGGGTTTAGGGTTTTGGATTTATGGTTTAGGATTTAGGTTTTTGGGTTTAGGATCTAGGGCTAAGGGTTTAGCGCTTAGGGCTTTGGGTTTAGGATTTAGGGTTTAGGGCTTAGAGTTTAGGTTTCAGGGTTTAGCGTTTTGGGTTTAGGATTTAAGACTTAGGGTTTATTGTTTAGGTTTTAGGGTTT
>NW_026652061.1:27500-36613 GCF_029873635.1 Malania oleifera
TTGAGCGTTTAGGGTTTAGTGATTAGGGCTTAGGGTTTGTGGTTTAGGGTTTAGGGTTAGGGCTTGGAGTTTAGGGTTTAGGGTTTAGGGTTTTGGGTTTCGGGATTAGAGGTGTATGGTTTAGTGTTTGGGGTTTAGGGTTTAGGGTTTAGGGTTTAGGGTTTAAGGTTTAAGGTTTAGGGGTTTAGGATTTAGGGTTTAGGGTGGAGGGTTGATGGTTAAAGGGATTGTGGTTTAGGGTCTATGGTTTAGGGTTTAGGGTTTAGGGTTTTAGGGTTTAGGGTTTAGGGTTTAGGGTTTAGGGTTTGGGGTTTAGGGTTTAGGGTTTATGTTTCTGTTTGTAGGATTTAGGGTTTAGGGCATAGCGTTTAGGGTTTAGGGTTTAAAGTTTCGGGTTTAAGGTTTAGTTTTAGTGTTTAGGGTTTAGGGTTGAGTGTTAAGGTTTAGGGTTTGGGGTTTTAGGATTGACGGTTTAGGGTTTACAGTTTTGGGTTTTGGGTTTAAGGTTTGGGCTTAGGGTTTATGGTTTATTTTTAGGGTTTAGGGTTTGGGGTTGTGGGTGTACATTCTAGCCTTTAGGGGTTTAGGATTTAGGGTTTAGGGTTTATGGTTTAGGGTATATTGTTTAGGGTTTATGGTTTTTGAATTAGGCGTTTATGGTTTAGTGTTTAGGGTTGAGGGTTGAGGGTTTAGTGTTTAGGGTTTAGGGTTTAGGGTTTAGGGTTTAGGGTATGTGGTTTAGGGTTAGGGCTTAGGGTTTCAGGTTTCGGGTTTGGCGTTTAGGGTTTAGGGATTAGGGTTTAGGGTTTGTGGTTTAGGGTTTAGGGTTAGGGCTTGGAGTTTAGGGTTTAGGGTTTTGGGTTTGGGGTTTTGGGATTAGAGGTGTAGGGTTTTGTGTTTGGGGTTTAGGGTTTAGGGTTTAGTGTTTAAGATTTAGGGTTTAGGGTTTAGGTTTCTGGGTTTAGGGTCTTGGGCTACGGGTTTAGCGCTTAGGGCTTAAGGTTTCGAGTTTAGGGTTTAGTGTTTAGCGTTAGTGACTAGGGTTTAGGGTTTAGGGTTTATGGTTTATGGCTTACGGTTTAGGGTTTAGGACTTAGGGATTTGGGTTTAGGGTTTAGGGATTAGGGTTTAGGGCTTAAGGTTTAGGGGTTTAGGATTGTGGGTTTAGGGTTGAGGGTTTAGGGTTAAAGGGTTTGTGGTTTAGGGTTTAGGGTTTAGTTTTTATGGTTTAGGGTTTTCGGGTTTAGGGTTTAGGGTTTAGTTTCTAGGGTTTAGGGTTTAGGGCTTAGCGTTTAGGGTTTAGGGTTTAAAGTTTTGGGTTTAGGGTTTAGTGTTAGTTTTTAGGGTTTAGGGTTTAGGATTTAGGGTTTAAGATGTAGGGGTTTAGGATTTAGGGTTTAGGGTTGAGGGTTTTAGGTTAAAGGGTTTGGGGTGTACAGTTTAGGGTTTAGGGTTACAGTTTGGGGTTTAGGATTTAGGGTTTTAGGGTTTAGGGTTTAGTGTTTACGGTTTGCATTTTAGGGTCAGTGATTAGGGTTTACGGTTTAGGGTTTAGTTTTTAGGGTTTAGGGCTTCGGGCTTAGGGTTTAGGGTTTAGCGTTTTGTGTTAGGGTTTTGGGTTTAGGGTTTGAGGTTTAGGGGTTTAGGGTTTAGGGTTTAGGGTTTAGGGTTAAAGGGTTTGGGGATTAGGGTTTAGGGTTTAGTGTTTAGGATTAGGTTTTAGGGTTTAGGGTTTGGGGTTTTAAGGTTTAGGGTTTATGGTTTAGGGTTTAGGGTTTAGTTTTTAGGGTTTGGGGTTTAGGGCTTAGGGTTTAGTGTTTTGGGTTTTGGGTTTAGTATTAGGGTTTGGGGTTTAGGGTTTAGGGGTGTAGGATTGACGGTTTAGGGTTTAGGGTTTAAGGTTAAGGCTTAGGGTTTATGGTTTATTTTTAGGGTTTAGGGTGTACGTTCTAGCCTTTAGGGCTTTAGGATTTAGGGTTTAGGGTTTATGGTTTAGGGTTTACTGTTTAGGGTTTAGGGTTTTGGAATTAGGCGTTTATGGTTTAGTGTTTAGAGTTTTGGGTTGAGGGTTTAGTGTTTAGGGTTTAGGGTTTAGGGTTTGTGGTTTAGGGTTAGGGCTTAGGGTTTCGGGTTTCGGGTTTAGCGTTTAGGGTTTAGGGATTAGGGTTTAGGGTTTGTGGTTTAGGGTTTAGGGTTAGGGCTTGGAGTTTAGGGTTTAGGGTTTAGGGTTTAGGGTTTTGGGATTAAAGGTGTAGGCTGTAGTGTTTAGGGTTTTGGGTTTTGGGGTTTAGGGTTTAGGATTTATGGTTTCGGATTTAGGTTTTGGGTTTTAGGGTCTAGGGCTAAGGGTTTAGCGCTTAGGGCTTTGGGTTTAGGATTTACGGTTTAGGGCTTAGGGTTTAGGTTTCAGGGTTTAACGTTTTGGGTTTAGGATTTAAGACTTAGGGTTTATTGTTTAGGTTTTAGGGTTTACGGTTTAGCATTTAGGGGTTTAGGATTTGGGGTTTAGGGTTTATGGTTTAGGGTTTAGGGTTTAGGGTAAGGGCTTAGGGTTTAGGGTTTAGGGTTTAGGGTTTTTGGATTAGGGGTTTAGGGTTTAGTGTTTAGGGTTTACGGTTTAGTGTTTAGGGTGTAGGGTTTAGGGTTTAGGGTTTAGGGTTTAGGGTTTATGGTTTAGGGTTTAGTATTTTGGGTTTATGGTTTTGGGATTAGGGGTTCAGGGTTTAGTATTTAGGGTTTAGGTTTTAGGGTTTAGGTTTTAGGATTTAGTTTTTAGGGTTTAGGGTTTAGGGCTAAGGGTTTAGGGTTTAGGAATTAGGGCTTAGGGTTTAGCGTTTAGGATTTAGGGTTTAGTGTTAGGGTTTAGGGTTTAGGGGTTAGGGTTTAAGGTTTAGGGCTTTAGGATTTAGGGTTTAGGGTTGAGGGTTTAGGGTTAAAGGGTTTGGGGTTTAGGGTTTAGGGTTTAGGGTTAGGGTTTAGGGTTTAGGGTTTAGGGTTTTAGGGTTTAGGGTTTAGGGTTTAGGGTTTAGGGTTTAGGGTTAGTGATTAGGGTTTAGAGTTTAGGGTTTAGGGTTTGGGGCTTAGGGTTTAGGGTTTAGGACTTAGTTTTTAGCGTTTTGTTTTTGGGTTTAGGGTTTAGGGTTTTGGTTTTAAGGTTGAAAGGTTTAGGATTTAGGGTTTAGGGTTGAGGGTTTGGGGTTAAAGGGCTTTGGGTTAAGGGTTTGGGGTTTAGTGTTAGGATTTAGGGTTTAGGGTTTAGGGTTTTGGGTTTAGGGTTTAGTTTTTAGGGTTTTGGGTTTAGGGTTTAGGGTTTAGTGTTAGGGTTTAGGGTTTAGGGTTTAGGGTTTAGGGTTTAGGGTTTAGGGGTTTAGGGTTTAGGGTTTAAAGTTAGGGCTTAGGGTTTATGGTTTATTTTTACTGTTTAGGGTTTAGGGGGTTAGGGTGTACGTTCTAGCGTTTTGGGGTTTAAGATTTGGGGTTTAGGGTTTAGTGTTTAGGCTTTATGGTTTAGGGTTTACTATTTAGGGTTTAGGGTTTTTGAATTAGGCGTTTATGGTTTAGTGTTTAGGGTTTCGTGTTTAGGGTTTAGGGTTTAAAGTTTAGGGTATATGGTTTAGGGTTAGGGTTTAGGGTTTCGGTTTTGGGTTTAGCGTTTAGGGTTTTGGAATTAAGGTTTAGGGTTTAGGGTTTTGGGACTAAGGGTGTAGGGTTTAGTGTTTAGGGTTTAGGGTTTAGGGTTTAGGTTTTAGGGTTTAGGTTTTAGGGTTTAGGGTCTAGGGCTAAGGGTTTAGCGCTTAGGGCTTAGGGTTTAGGGTTTAGGGTTTAAGGCTTAGGGTTTAGGTTTTAGGGTTTAGCGTTTTGGGTTTAGCTTTTAAGACTTAGGGTTTAGGGTTTAGGGTTTAGGGTTTACGGTTTAGCGTTTAGGGGTTTAGGATTTAGGGTTTAGGGTTTATGGTTTTGGGTTTAGGGTTTACGGTTTTGCGTTAGGGTTTAGGGTTTTTGGATTAGGGGTTTAGGGTTTTGTGTTTAGGGTTTATGGCTTAAAGTTTAGGGTTTAGTGTTTAGGGTGTAGGGCTTAGGGTTTAGGGTTTAGGGTTTATGGTTTAGGGTTTAGTGTTTTGGGTTTATGGTTTTGGGATTAGTGATTTAGGGTTTAGTTTTTTGGGTTTAGGTTTTAGGGTTTAGGGTTTCAGGTTTAGGGTTTAGGGTTAGGCCTTAGGGTTTACTATTTTGGGTTTAGGGTTTAAGGTTTATGGTTGAGGGTGTAGTGTTTAGGGTTTAGGGTTAGGGCTTAGGGTTTAGGGTTTAGGGTCTAGGGTGTAGTGTTTTGGGTTTAGGGGTCTAGGATTTAGTGGTTAGGGTTTTGGGTTGAGGGTTAAGGGTTTGGGGTTTGAGGTTTTGGGTTTTGGTTTTAGGGTTGAGCGTTTAGGGTTTACGGTTTAGGGTTTAGGGTTCAGGGCTTAGGATTTAGGGTTTAGTTTTTTGGGTTTAGGGTTTAGGGCTTAGGATTTAGGGTTTAGTTTTTAGGGTTTATGGTTTAGTGTTAGGGTTTAGGGTTCAGGGTTTTGGGTTTAGGGTTTAGGGGTCTAGGATTGATGGGCTAGGGTTTAGGGTTTAAGGTGTACGTTCTAGCTTTTAGGGGTTTAGGATTTAGGGTTTAGGGTTTATGGTTTAGGGTTTAGGGTTTTGGAATTAGGCATTTAGGGTTTAGTGTTTAGGGTTTCGGGCTCAGGGTTTCGGGTTTCCAGTTTGGCGTTTCAGGTTTAGGGATTAGGGTATATGGTTTAGGGTTAGGGCTTAGGGTTTCGGGTTTCCAGTTTGGCGCTTATGGTTTAGGGATTAGGGTTTAGGGTTTGTGGTTTAGGGTTTAGGGTTTAGGGTTTAGGGTTCGGGCTTGGAGTTTAGGGTTTTGGGATTAGAGGTGTTGGGTTTAGGGTTTAGGGTTAAAGGTTTAAGGTTTAGGGTTTTGGTTTTAGGGTTAGGGTCTAGGGCTAAGGGTTTAGCGCTTTGGGCTTAAGTTTTAGGGTTTAAGGTTTAAGGATTAGAGTGTAGGTTTCAGGGTTTATCATTTTGGGTTTAGCATTTAAGACTTAGGGTTTAGGGTTTAGGTTTTAGGGTTTACGGTTTAGCGTTTAGGGGTTTAGGATTTAGGGTTTAGGGTTTATGGTTTAGGGTTTAGGGTTTAGGGTTTAGGGTTTAGGGTTAGGGCTTAGGGTTTAGGGTTTAGGGTTTAGGGTTTTTGGATTAGGGGTTTAGGGTTTACGGTTTGTGGTTTACAGTTTTTGATTTAGGGTTTAGGGTTTAGTGTTTAGGGTGTAGGGTTTAGGGTTTAGGGTTTATGGTTTAGGGTTTGGTGTTTTTGGTTTATGGTTTTGGGATTAGGGGTTTAGGGTTTAGTATTTAGGGTTTAGGTTTTAGGGTTTAGGGTTTAAGGTTTACGATTTAGGGTTAGGCCTTAGGGTTTAGGGTTTTGGGTTTTGGGTTTAAGGTTTATGGTTCCGGGTTTAGGGTTTAGGGTTTAGGGTTTAGGGTTAGGGCTTAGGGTTTAGGGTTTAGGGTCCAGGGTGTAGGGTTTTGGGATTAGGGGTCTAGGGTTTAGTGTTTAGTGTTTTGGTTTTAGGGTTTTGGGTTTTGGGTGAAGGGTTTAGTGTTTAGGGTTTAGGGTTTCGGGTTTCGGGTTTAGGGTTTAGGTTTTAGGGTTTGGGGTTTCGGGTTTAGGGTTTAGGTTTTAGGGTTTAGCGTTTAGGGTTTAGGGTTTAGTGTTTTGGGTTAGGGATTAGGGTTTAGGGTTTAGGGTTTGGGGTTTAGTTTTTAGGGTTTAGGGTTTAGGGCTTAGAGTTTAGTGTTTAGGGTTAGTGATTAGGGTTTAGGGTTTTGGGTTTGGGGCTTAGGATTTAGGGTTTAGGACTTAGGGTTTAGCGTTTAGTGTTAGGGTTTAGGGTTTAGGGTTTAGGGTTTAAGGTTAAGGGGTTTAGGATTTAGGGTTTAGGGTTGAGGGTTTAGGGTTAAAGGGTTTGGGGTTTAGGGTTTTGGGTTTAGGGTTAGGTTTTAGGGTTTAGGGTTTAGGGTTTTAGGGTTTAGGATTTAGAGTTTAGGGTTTAGTGTTTAGGGTTTTGGGTTTAGGGTTAAAAGGTTGGGGTCTATTGTTTTGGGTTTAATTTTTAGGGTTTAGGGTTTAGGGCTTAGGGTTTGGGGTTTAGGGTTTATTGTTTGGGTTTAGGGTTTAGGGTTTAGGGTTTAGGGTTTAGGGGTTTAGGGTTTAGGGTTTAGGGTTAAAAGGTTGGGGTTTATTGTTTAGGGTTTAGGTTTAGGGTTTAGGGTTTAAGGTTTAGGGTTTAGGGTTTAGTGTTTTGGACTTAGGGTTTCAGATTTGGAATTACGGTTTGGGGTTTAGGGTTTTGGGTTTGGGATTACGGTTTTAGGTTTAGGGTTTGGGGTTTATGGTTTAGGGTTTAGGGTTTAGGGTTTTGTTTTTAGGGTTTTGGGTTTAGGGTTTAGGGTTTAGCTTTTAAACTTTGGGGTTTAGGGTTTAGGGTTTAGTGTTTAGGGTTAGGGATTTGGCTTTAGGGTTCAGGGTTTAGGGTTTAAGGTTTAGTTTTTTGGGTTTAGGGTTTTGGGCATAGGGTTTAGGGTTTAGGGTTTAGGGTTTTGTGTTAGGGTTTAGGGTCTAGGGTTTAGGGTTTAGGTTTTAAGGTTTAGGGGTTGAGGATTTAGGATTTAGGGTTGAGGGTTAGGGTTAAAGGGTTTGGGGTTTAGGATTTAGTGTTAGTGTTTAGGGTTTCTGGTGTAGGGTTTAGGGTTTAGGGTTTAGGGTTTAATGTTTAGGGTTTAGGGTTTAGGGTTTAGGGTTTAGGCTTTAGGCTTTAGGCTTTAGGCTTTAGGCTTTAGGGTTTAGGGTTTAGGGTTTAGTGTTAGTGTTTAGAGTTTAGGGTTTAGGGTTAGGGTTTCGGGTTTGGGTTTAGGGTTTAGTGTTTAGGGTTTAGGGTTTAGTGTTAGGGTTTTGAGTTTAGGGTTTAGTGGTTTTTGGATTAATGGTTTAGGGTATAAGGTTTAGGGTTTAGGGTTTAGGGTTAGGGCTTAAGGATTAGGGTTTAGAATTAGGGTTTAGGGTTTAGGGTTTATGGTTTAGGGTTTAGCGTTTATGGATTTAGGATGAAAGGTTTAGGGTTTAGGGTTTAGGGTTTATGGTTTAGGGTTTAGGGTTTAGGGTTTAGGGTTTGGGCTTAGGTTTTAGGGTTTAGGGTTTAGGGTTTTGGGATTAGGGGTGTAGGGTTTAGTGTTTAATGTTTAATGTTTAGGGTTTAGGGTTTAGGGTTTAGGGTTTAGCGTGTAGTTTTCAGCGTTTATGGTTTGGGGTTTAGGGTTTAGTGTTTAGGGTTAGGGTTTAGGGTTTAGGATTTAGGGTTTTGGGGTTTAGGGTTTAGGGTTTTGGATTTAGGGTATAGGGTTTAGGGTTTAGGGTGTATGGTCCGTCAAACTTTAAAGATTATAGGAATATGAAGAGGGCATAACGTCTTCGGGGTTATGGTTTAAGCTTTAGTTTTTAGGGGTTTAGGATTCAGGGTTTAGGGTTTAGGTTTTAGGGTTTATGGTTTGGGGTTTAGGGTTTAGGATTAGGGTTTAGGGATTTGGTTTAGAGTTTAGGGTTTAGGGTTTAGGGTTTAGGGGTTTAGGGTTTAGTGTTTAGGGTTTAGGGTTTGGGTCTTAGGGTTTAGCGTTTAGGGTTTAGGGTTAAGGATTTACGGTTTAGGGTTTAGGGTTTCGGGTTTGGGTTTAAGGTTGAGAGTTTTGTGTATAGGGTTTTGGGTTTTGGGTTTAGGGTTTAGCGTTTAGGGGTTTTCGATTTAGGGGTTATGGTTTAGGGTTTAGGGTTTAGGGTTTAGGGTTTAGTGTTTAGGGTTTAGGCTTAGGGTTTAGGGTTTAGGGTCTTGGGTTTTGGGTTTTGGGATTAGGGTTTTAGGGTTTAGTGTATAGGGTTTTGGGTTTTGGGTTTAGGGTTAGAGTTTAGAGTTTAGGGTTTAGGGTTTAGGGATTAGGGTTAAAGGTTTTGTGTTTAGTGTTTAGGATTTAGGGTTTAGGGTTTAGGGTTTAGGGTTTAGGGTTTAGGTTTTAGGGTTTAGGGTTTAGGGTTTAGGGTTTAGGTTTTTGGGTTTAGGGTCTAGGGCTAAGGGTTTAGCGCTTAGGGTTTAGGGTTTAGGGTTTAGGTTTTAGGGTTTAGCGTTTAGGGTTTAGGATTTAGGACTTAGGGTTTAGGGTTTAGGTTTTAGGGTTTACGGTTTAGCGTTTAGGGGTTTAGGATTTAGTGTTTTTTGTTTAGGGTTTAGGGTTTATGGTTTAGGGTTTAGGGTTTAGGGTTTAGGGTTTAGGGTTAGGGCTTAAGGTTTAAAGTTTAGGATTGAGGGTTTTGGGATTAGGGTTTTAGGGTTTAGTGTTTAGGGTTTACGGTTTAGGTTTTACGGTTTAGTTTTTAGGGTGTAGGGTTTAAGGTTTAGGGTTTAGGGTTTATGGATTAGGGTTTAGGGTTTAGGGTTTAGGGTTTATGGTTAGGGCTTAGGGTTTTGGGTTTTGGGATTATGGTTTAGGGTTTAGGGTTTACGGTTTACGGTTTAGGGTTTAGGGTTTAGGGTTAGGGCTTAGGGTTAGGGTTTAGGGTTTAGGGTTTTGGGTTTTGGGATTAGGGGTTTAGGGTTTAGGGTTGGGCCTTAGGGTTTAGGGTTTCGTGTTTTGTTTTGGGTTTAGGGTTTTGGGTTTATGGTTTAGGGTTTAAGGTTTAGGGTTTAGGGTTTAGGCTTAGGGCTTAGGGTTTAGGGTTTATGGTTTAGAGTCTAGGGTTTAGGGTTTTTGGATTAGCGGTTTAGGGTTTAGTGTTTAGGGTTTTGCATTTAGGGTTTTGGGTTTAGGGTTTAGGGTTAAGGGTTTAGTGTTTAGGGTTTAGGATTTGGGGTTTCGGGTTTAGCATTTAGGTTTTAGGGTTTAATGTTTGGCGTTTAGGGTTTAGTGTTTAGGGTTAGGGATTAGGGTTTAGGGTTTATGGTTTAGGGTTTAGGGTTTGGTTTTAAGGGATTAGGGTTTAGGGTTTAGGGTTTTGGATTAGTGTTTAGGGTTTAGTTTTT
>NW_026652062.1:0-38439 GCF_029873635.1 Malania oleifera
AAACGCTAAGACCTAAACCCTAACCCTAACCTGTAAATCCAAAAGCCTAAACCCCAATGCCTAAAACCCTAAACAGTAAACCCTAAACCCTAAACCCTGAACCCTATACAATAAACCCTAAACCCTAAACCCAAGCCCCAAAACCCCAAGACCTAAACCCTTACGCTAAACCCTAAACCCTAAACCCTAAGACCTAAACCCTTACCCTAAACCCTATACACTAAACCCAAAACCCTAAATCCTAAACCCTAAACCCTAACCCTAAACCATAAACCCAAAACCCTAAACTCTAAACCCTAAACCTTTAACCCTTAACCCTAAGCCCTAAACTTTAAACCCTTAACCATAAACCGTAAGCCTAATCCAAAAACCCTCAACCCTAAACCATAAACCCTACCCCCAAAACCCTAAAACCTAAACCCTAAACCCCAAACCCTAAACCTAAAGACCTAAACCCTATAAACAAAACCCCATACCCCAAACCCTAAACCCAAAACACTAAGACCTAAACCCTTACCCTAAACACTAAACCCTAAACCCTGCACACTAAACCCTAACCCTAAACCCTAAACCATAAACCCTAACCCAAAACCATAAACCCTTATCCTTAAACGCCAAACCCTAAACCCTAAACCCTAAACCCTAAACCCGAAAACCTAAACACTAAACCATAAACCCTAAACACTAAACCCTAAACCATAAACGCAAAACCCTGAATCGTAAACTCCAACCCTAAACCCTAAACCCTAGACTCTATACAATAAACCCTAAACGCTAAATCCTAAACCTTAAAGCCTAAACCCTAAACCCTAACCCTAAACCCTTAACTCTAAACCCTAAACCCTAACCACTAAAACCTAAATACTAAATCCTAAACCCTAAACCATAAACCCTAAAACCCTAATCCCAAATCCCTAAATCCTAAACCCTAAACCCTAAACCCTAAAACCTAAACCCAAAACCCTATACAATAAAACATAAACCATAAACCCTAAACCCAAAACCCCATCCTATACCCAAAACCATAAACCCTAGACCCTAAATCCTAAACCCTAAACCCAAAATCCTAAACCATAAACCAAAAACCCAAAGCCCAAAACACTAAACCCTAACCCTAAACACTAAATCATAAACCCTAAACCCTAAACCCTAAACCTTAAACACTAATCCCTAACACTAAACCCAAAACCCAAAACGCTAACCCCGAAAACCTAAACCCAAAACCGTAAACCCGAAACCCTTAACTTTAAACCCTAAAACCCTAAACTGTAAACCCTAAGCCCTAAACGCTAAGACCTAAACCCTAACCCCAAACCGTAAATCCTAAAGCCAAAACCCTAATGCCTAAAACCCTAAACCCAAAACCCTAAACCCTGAACCCTAAACCCTAAACCCAAAACCCTAAACCCTAAGACCTAAACCCTTACCCTAAACCCTAAACCCTAAACCCTAAACCCTAAGACCAAAACCCTTACCCTAAACCCAAAACCCAAAACCCTAAACCCTATACACTAAACCCAAAACCCTAAATCCTAAACCCCAAACCCTAACCCTAAACCATAAACCCTAAACCCTAAACCCTAAACCCTAAACCCTAAGCCTAATCCCAAAACCCTAAACCCTAAACCATAAACCCAAAACCCAAAACCCTTAACGGTAAATCATAAGCCCTATACTTTAAACCCTAAACCCTAAGCCTAATCCCAAAACCCTAAATCCTAAACAATAAACCCTAAACCCAAAACCCTAAATCCTAAACCCTAAACCCTAAACCCCAAACCCTAAACCCTAAGACCTAAACCCTATACACTAAACCCCAAACCCCAAACCCTAAACCCAAAACACTAAGACCTAAACCCTTACCCTAAACGCTAAACCCTAAACCCTGCACACTAAACCCTAACCCTAAACCCTAAACCATAAACCCTAACCCTAAACCATAAACCCTTATCCTTAAACGCTAAACCCTAAACCCTAAACCCTAAACCCTAAACACTAAACCCTAAACCCTAAACCCTAAACCCTAAACCCTAAACCCTAAACCATAAACGCAAATTCCTAAACAGTAAACTCTAACCCAAAACCCTAAACCCAAGACCCTATACACTAAACCCTAAACGCTAATTCCTAAACATTAAAGCCTAAACCCAAAACCCCAACCCTAAACCCTAAACCCTAAAACGTAAACCCAAACCCCTAAAACCTAAACACTAAACCATAAACACAAAACCCTAAACCATAAACCCTAAAACTCTAAACCCGAATCTCTAAATCCTAAACCCCAAACCATAAACCCTAAAACCTAAACCCAAAACCCTATACACTAAATCCTAAACCTTAAACCCTAAACCCTAAACCCCAACCCTATACCCTAAACCCTAAACCCTAGACCATAAACCGTAAACCCTAGAGTCAAAACGCTAAACCCTAAACCGAAAACCCTAAGCCCAAAACAATAAACCCTAACCCTAAACACTAAATCCTAAACCCTAAACCCTAAATCCTAATCCCTAACCCTAAACCCTCAACCCTTAACCCTAAACGCTAACCACAAAAAACTAAACCCAAAACCATAAACCCGAAACCCTTAACCTTAAACCCTAAAACCCTAACCTTAAACCGCAAATCCAAAAGCCTAAACCCTAATGCCTAAAACCTTAAACCCTAAACGGTAAACCCTATACAATAAACCCTAAACCCTAAACCCAAATCCCAAAACCCTAAGACCTAAACCCTTACCCTAAACCCTAAACCCTAAACCCTAAGACCTAAACCCTTACCCTAAACCCTAAACCCAAAACCCTAAACCCTAAGACCTAAACCCATACCCTAAACCCTAAACCCTAAACCCTATACACTAAACCCAAAACCCTAAATCCTAAACCCTAAACCCTAACCCTAAACCATAAACCCTAAACCCTAAACCCTAAACCCTAAACCCTAAACCCTAAACCCTAAGCCCTAAACTTTAAACCCTAAACCCTAAACCCTAAGCCTAATCCAAAAACCCTAAACCCTAAACCATAAACCCTAAACCATAAACCCTAAACCATAAAGCTTAGACCCAAAACCCAAAACCCAAAACCCTAATCCCTAAATCCTAAACCCTAAACCCCAAAACCTCGACCCAAAACCCTATACACCAAAACCTAAACCCAAAACCCTAAACCCTAAACCCCAACCCTATACCCTAAACCTAAAACCATAAACCCCAACCCTATAGCCTAAACCATAAACCCTAGACCCTAAATCCTCAACCCTAACCCCAAAACCCTAAACCCTAACCGTAAACACTAAATCCTAAACATTAATCCCTAAACCCCAAACCCTAAACCCTAAACACTAATCCCTAACCCTAAACCCTAAACTTTAAACCCTAAACGCTAACCTCTAAAACCTAAACCCAAAATCGTAAACCCGAAACCCTTAACCTTAAACCCTAAAACACTAAACCCTAAACCCTAAGCCCTAAACGCTAAGACCTAAACCCTAACCCAAAACCACAAATCCTAAAGCCTAAACCCTAATGCCTAAAACCCTAAACCGTAAACCTTAAACCCTATACAACAAACCCTAAACCCTAAACCCAAAACCGCAAATCCTCAAGCCTAAACCCTAATGCCTAAAACCCTAAACCCTAAACCCTAAACCCTAAACAATAAACCCTAAACCCTCAACCCTAAGACATAAACCCTTACCCTAAACCCTAAACACTAAGACCAAAACCCTACCCTAAAGCCTAAAGCCTAAAGCCTAAACCCTAAACACTAAACCCAAAACCCTAAATCCCAAACCCCAAACCCTAAACCTAAACCATCAACCGTAAACCCTAAACCCTAAACCCTCAGCCCTAAACTTTAAACCCGAAACCCTAAACCCTAAGCCTAATCCGAAAACCTTAAACCCTAAACCATAAACCCTAAACCCAAAACCCTAAATCCTAAACCCTAAATCCAACACCCTAAACCCCAAACCCTAATCCCTAAGACCTAAACCCTATACACTAAACCCCAAACCCTAAACCTAAAACGCTGAGACCTAAACCCGTACCCTAAACCCTAAACCCTAAACCCTAAACTCTAAACCCAAACCCTAAACACTAAACCCTAAACCCTAAACCCTAACCCAACAAATGCAAAACCCTAAACCCTAAACCCTAAACCCTAAACCATAAACCCTAAACCCAAAACCCTAAACCCTAAACCACAAATGCAAAACCCAAAACCGTAAACTCTAACCGTAAACCCTAAACCCTAAACACTAAACCCTAAACACTAAACCCAAAACCCTAAACCCTAAAAACTAAACCATAAACCCTAAAACCTAAACCCAAAACCCTAAACCCTAAACCCTAAACCCTAAACCCTAAACCCTAAACCCTAAACCCTAACCGTAAACACTAAACACTAAACCCTAACCGTAAACCCAAAACCCTGAACCCAAAACGCTAAGCCCTAAACCCTAAACCCTAAACCCTAAACCCTAAACCCTAAACCCAAAACCCTAAGCCAAAAACAAAAAAACAAAAACAATAAAAAATAAACAATAAACCCTAAACCCTAAACCCTAAACCCTAAACCCAAAAAAATAAACCCTAAACCCTAAACCCTAATCCCTAAGCCTAAACCTTAAACCCCAAACCCTAAACACTAACCCCAAAAACCTAAACCCTAAAACCCTTAACCTTAAACCCTAAAACCCTAAACCCTAAACCCTAAACCCTAAACCCTAAGACCTAAACCCTAACCCAGAACCGTCAACCCAAAACTGTAAACCCTAATGCCTAAAACCCTAAACCCTAAACCCTAAACAATAAACCGTAAACTCTAAACCCAAAACACAAAACTCTAAGACCTAAACTCTTACCTTAAACCCTAAACCCTAAACCCTAAGACCTAAACCCTTACCCTAAACCCTAAACCCGAAACCCTAAACCCTAAACCCTATACACTAAACCCAAAACCCTAAATCCTAAGCCCTAAACCCCAACCCTAAACCCTAAACACTTAACCCTACACACTAAGCCCTAAACTTTAAACCCCAAACCCTAAACCCTAAACCTTAACCCTAATCCCAAAACCCTAAACTCTTAGCCATAAACCCTAATCCCAAAACCCTAAACTCTTAGCCATAAACCCTAAACCATAAACCCTAAACCCAAAACCCTAAAACATAAACCCTAAACCCTAAACCCCAAACCATAAACCCTAAGACCTAGATCCTATACACTAAAACCCAAACCCGAAACCCTTAACCAAAACACTCATACCTAAATCCTTACCCTAAACCCTAAACCCTAAACTCTGCACACTAAACCCTAACCCTAAACCCTAAACCAGAAACCCTAACCCTAAACCATAAACACTTATCCTTAAACGCTAAACGCTAAACCCTAAACCCTAAACACTAAACACTGAACCCTAAACCCGAAACCCTAAACACTAAACCCTAAACCCTAAACCCTAAACCATAAACCATAAACCATAAACCCTAAACCGTAAGCTCTAACCCTAAATGCTAAACCCTATACCCAAAACCCTAAACGCTAAATCCTAAACCTTAAAGCCTAAACCCAAAACCCTAACCTTAAACCCTTAACCCTAAACCCTAAACCCTAAACCCTAAACCCTAAACCCTAAAACCTAAACCCTAACCCCTAAAACCTAAACACTAAACCCTAAACACTAAACACTAAGCACTAAACCCTAAACCCTAAACCATAAACCCTAAAACCCTAAACCCTCATCCCTAAGTCCTAAACCCTAAACCCTAAACCCTAAAACCTAAACCCAAAACCCTATACAAAAAAACCTAAACCCTAAAACCTAAACCCTAAACCCAAACCCTAAACCCTAAACCCTAAACCCTAAACCCTAAACCCTAAAACCTAAAGCCAAAATCCTAAACCCTAAACCAAAAAACCTAACCCCAAAACCATAAACCCTAACCCTAAACACTGAATCCTAAATCCTAAACCCTAAACCCTAAACCCTAAACCCTACACCCTAATCCCTAACACTAAACCCCAAACCCTAAACCCTAAACTGTAAACACTAACCCCTAAAACCTAAACCCAAAACCAAAAATCAGAAACCCTTAATCTTAAACCCTAAACCCTAAACCCTACGCCCTAAACGCGAAGACCTAAACTCTAACCCTAAACCGTAAATCCTAAAGCCTAAACCCAAATGCCTAAAACCCTAAACCCTAAACCCTAAACACTGAACCCTAAACCATAAACCCTATACAATAAACCCTAAACCCTAAACCCAAGACCCAAAACCCAAAGACCAAAACCCTTACCCTAAACCCTAAACCCTAAACCCTAAGACCTAAACCCTTACCCTAAACCCTAAACCCTAAGCCCTAAACTCTTACCCTAAACACTAAACACTAAACCCTAAACCCTATACACTAAACGCAAAACCCTAAATACTAAACCCCAAACCCTAACCCAAAACAATAAACCCTAAACCCTCAACCCTAAACCCTGAACCATAAACCCTTATCCTTAAACGCTAAACCATAAACCCTAAACCCTAAAACCTAAACCCAAAACCCTAAACCCTAAACCCTAAACCCTAAACCCTAAACCCTAAACCCTAAACCATAAACGCAAAACCCTAAACCGTAAACTCTAACCCTAAACCCTAAACCCTAAACCCTATACACTAAACCCTAAACGCTAAATCCTAAACCTTAAAGCCTAAACCCAAAACCCTAACCCTAAACCCTTAACCCTAAACCCTAAACCCTAAACCCTAAACCCTAAAACCTAAACCCTAACCCCTAAAACCTAAACACTAAACCCTAAACACTAAACCCTAAACCCTAAACCCTAAACCATAAACCCTAAAACCCTAAACCCTAATCCCTAAATCCTAAACCCTAAACCCTAAACCCTAAAACCTAAACCCAAAACCCTATACACTAAAACCTAAACCCTAAACCCTAAACCCTAAACCCCAACCCTAAACCCTAAACCCTAAACCCTAGACCCTAAACCCTAAACCCTAAAGCCAAAACCCTAAACCCTAAACCCAAAACCCTAAGCCCAAAACCCTAAACCCTAACCCTAAACACTAAATCCTAAACCCTAAACCCTAACACCAAATCCTAAACCTTCAACGCCAACCCCTAAAACCTAAACCCAAAACCGTAAACCCGAAATCCTAACCTTAAACCCTGAAAACCCTAAACCCTGAACTCTAAGCCCAAAACGCTAAGACCTAAACCCTAACACTAAACCGTAAATCCTAGAGCCTAAACCCTAATGCCTAAAACCTTAAACCCTAAACCCAAAACCCAAAACCCTAAACCCTAATCCCTAAACCCTAAACCCTATACAATAAACCCTAAACCCTAAAACAAAAACCCTAAACCATAAGACCTAAACACTTACCCTAAACCCTAAACCCTAAACCCTAAACCCTTACCCTAAACACTAAAACCTAACCCTAAACCCTAAACCCTAAACCCTAAACCCTTAATCCTAAACCCTAAGCCCTAAACTTTAAACCCTAAACCCTAAACCCTAAGCCTAATCCAAAAACCCTAAACCCAAAACCATAAACCCTAAACCATAAACCTTAAACCCAAAACCCTAAATCCTAAACCCTAAACCCAAAACCCTAATCCCAAAATCCTAAACCCTAAACCCTAAACCCTAAAACCTCAACCCAAAACCCTATACACTAAAACCTAAACACTAAACCCTAAACCCTAAACCCCAACCCTTAAACCCTAAACCCTAAACCCTAATCCCTAACCCTAAACCTTAAACGCTAAACCCTAAACCCTAAACGCTAACCCCTAAAACCTAAACCCAAAACCGTAAACCCAAAACCCTTAACCTTTAATCCTAAAACCCTAAACCCTAACCCCTAAGCCCTAACCGCCAAGACCTAAAACCTAACCCTAAACCATAAATCCTAAAGCCTAAACCCTAATGCCTAAAACCCTAAACACTAAACCCTAAACCCTAAACCGTAAACCCTAAACCAAAAACCGTGAACCCTAAACCCTAAACCCTATAAAATAAACCCTAAACCCAAAACCCAAAACCCTAAACCCTAAGACCTAAACCCTAACCCAAGTCCCTAACCTTAAACCTTCAACTCTAACCCCTAAAACCAAAACCCGAAACCCTAAACCCTAAACCCAAGTCCCTAACCTTAAACCTTAAACTCTAACCCCTAAAACCAAAACCCTAAACCCTAAACCCTAAACCCAAAACCATAAACCATAAGGCCTAAACCCTTACCCTAAGCCCTATACCCTAAAACCTAAAGCCTAAAGCCTAAATCCTAAACCCAAAGCCCTAAACACTAAACCCTAAACCCTAAGACCTAAACCCTTACCCTAAACCCTAAACCCTATACACTAAACCCTAAACCCTAAACCCTAAACCCTAACCGTAAACCATAAAACCTAAACCCTAAATCCAAAGCCTAATCCAAAAACCCTAAACCCTAAACCCTAAACCTTAAACCATAAACCCTAAACCCAAACCCTAAATCCTAAACCCTAAACCCTAAACCATAAATCCTAAACCCTAAACCATAAACCCTAAATCCTAAACCCTAAACACTAAACCCTAAACCCTATGACGTAAACCCTATACACTAAACCCTAAACCCCAAACCCTAGACCCTAAACACTAAGACGTAAACCTTACCCCAAACCCTAAACTCTAAACACTAAGACCTAAACCCTTACCCTAACCACTTAACCCTAAACCCTAAACCCTAAATTCTAAACCCTTAACCCAAAACCCCAAATACTAAACCCCAAACCCTAAACCATAAGCCCTAAACCCTAAGCCCTAAACACTAAGCCCTAAACCCTAAACCCTAAACCCTAAGCCAAAACCCTCAACCCTAATCCCAAAACCCTAAAACCTAAACCCCAAACCCTAAAACCTACACCCTAAACCCAAAACCCTAAATCCTAAACCCTAAAACCCTAAACCCTAAGTCCTAAACCTTAAACCCTAAACCCAAGACCTTAAGCCCAAAACCACACTAACTCAAAACACTAAACCCTAAAACCTAAACCCTAAACCCTAAACCCTAAACCCTAAACCCTAAACCCTAGACTCTAAACCTAATCCCTAGAGACAAACCCCTAAACACTAAACCCAAAACCCCAAACCCAAACCCAAAATACCAAATGCTAAACCCTAAACCCTAAACCCTAGACCCTAAACCCTAAAACCTAAAGCCAAAATCCTAAACCCTAAACCAAAAAACCTAACCCCAAAACCCTAAACCCTAACCCTAAACACTGAATCCTAAATCCTAAACCCTAAACCCTAAACCCTAAACCCTACACCCTAATCCCTAACACTAAACCCCAAACCCTAAACCCTAAATTGTAAACACTAACCCCTAAAACCTAAACCCAAAACCGAAAATCAGAAACCCTTAATCTTAAACCCTAAAACCCTAAACCCTAAACCCTACGCCCTAAACGCGAAGACCTAAACTCTAACCCTAAACCGTAAATCCTAAAGCCTAAACCCAAATGCCTAAAACCCTAAACCCTAAACCCTAAACACTGAACCCTAAACCATAAACCCTATACAATAAACCCTAAACCCTAAACCCAAGACCCAAAACCCAAAGACCAAAACCCTTACCCTAAACCCTAAACCCTAAACCCTAAGACCTAAACCCTTACCCTAAACCCTAAACCCTAAGCCCTAAACTCTTACCCTAAACACTAAACACTAAACCCTAAACCCTATACACTAAACGCAAAACCCTAAATACTAAACCCCAAACCCTAACCCAAAACAATAAACCCTAAACCCTCAACCCTAAACCCTGAACCATAAACCCTTATCCTTAAACGCTAAACCCTAAACCCTAAAACCTAAACCCAAAACCCTAAACCCTAGACACTAAACCCTAAACACTAAAACCTAAACCCTGAACCATAAACGCAAAACCCTAAACTGTAAACTCTAACCCTAAACCCTAAACCCTAGACCCTGTAAACTAAACCCTAAACGCTAAATCCTAAACCTTAAAGCCTAAACCTAAAACCCTAACCCAAAACACTTCACCCTAAACCCTAAACCCTAAACCCTAAACTCTAAAACCTAAACCCTAACCCCTAAAACCTAAACACTAAACCCTAAAGACGAAACCCTAAATCCTAAACCCTTAACCATAAACCCTAAAACCCTAAACATTAATCCCTAAATCCAAAAACCTAAACCCTAAACACTAAAACCTAAACCCAAAACCCTATACACTAAAACCTAAACCATAAACCCTAAACCCTAAACCCCAACCCTATACCCTAAACCCTAAACCCTAGACCCTAAATCCTAAACCCTAAAGCCAAAACCCTAAACCCTAAACCCAAAACCCTAAGCCCAAAACCCTAAACCCTAACGCTAAACACAAAATCCTAAACCCTAAACCCTAACACCAAATCCTAAACCTTCAACGCCAACCCCTAAAACCTAAACCCAAAACCGTAAACCCGAAATCCTAACCTTAAACCCTGAAAACCCTAAACCCTGAACTCTAAGCCCAAAACGCTATGACCTAAACCCTAACGCTAAACCGTAAATCCTAGAGCCTAAACCCTAATGCCTAAAACCTTAAACCCTAAACCCAAACCCTAAACCCTAAACCCTAAACCCTAAACCCTAAACCCTAAACAATAAACCCTAAACCCTAAAACAAAAACCCTAAACCATAAGACCTAAACACTTACCCTAAACCCTAAACCCTAAACCCTAAACCCTAAGACCTAAACCCTTACCCTAAACACTAAAACCTAACCCTAAACCCTAAACCCTAAACCCTAAACCCTAAACCCTAAACCCTAAACCCTAAACCCTAAACCCTAAGCTCTAAACTTTAAACCCTAACCCTAAACCCTAAGCCTAATCCAAAAACCCAAAACCCTAAACCATAAACCCTAAACCGTAAAGCTTAAACCCAAAACCCTAAATTCGAAACCCTAAACCCAAAACTCTAATCCCAAAATCGTAAACCCTAAACCCTAAACCCTAAAACCTCAACCCAAAACCCTATACACTAAAACCTAAACCCTAAACCCTAAACCCTAAACCCCAACCCTTAAACCCTAAACCCTAAACCCTAATCCCTAACCCTAAACCTTAAACCCTAAACCCTAAACCCTAAACGCTAACCCCTAAAACCTAAACCCAAAACCGTAAACCCAAAACCCTTAACCTTTAATCCTAAAACCCTAAACCCTAACCCCTAAGCCCTAACCCCCAAGACCTAAAACCTAACCCTAAACCATAAATCCTAAAGCCTAAACCCTAATGCCTAAAACCCTAAACACTAAACCCTAAACCCTAAACCGTAAACCCTAAACCAAAAACCGTGAACCCTAAACCCTAAACCCTATAAAATAAACCCTAAACCCAAAACCCAAAACCCTAAACCCTAAGACCTAAACCCTAACCCAAGTCCCTAACCTTAAACCTTCAACTCTAACCCCTAAAACCAAAACCAAAAACCCTAAACCCTAAACCCAAGTCCCTAACCTTAAACCTTAAACTCTAACCCCTAAAACCAAAACCCAAAACCCTAAACCCTAAGCCCTAAACCCTTAACCTTAAACCCTTAAACCCAAACCCTAAACTACAAACCCTAAATGCTAACACCTAAACCCTAACCATAAACCGTAAATCCTAAACCCTAAACCCTAAAGCCTAAAACCCAAAACCCTAAACCCTAACACTAAACCCTAAACCCTAAACCCAAAACCCTAAACCATAAGGCCTAAACCCTTACCCTAAGTCCTATACCCTAAACCCCAAACCCTAAACCCTAAACCCTAAACCCAAAACCCTAAATACTAAACCCTAAACCCTAAGACCTAAACCCTTACCCTAAACCCTAAACCCTATACACTAAACCCTAAACCCTAAACCCTAAACCCTAACCGTAAACCATAAAACCTAAACCCTAAACCCTAAGCCTAATCCAAAAACCCTAAACCCTAAACCCTAAACCCTAAACCTTAAACCATAAACCCTAAACCCAAACCCTAAATCCAAAACCCTAAACCCTAAACCATAAATCCTAAACCCTAAACCATAAACCCTAAATCCTAAACCCTAAACACTAAACCCTAAACCCCATGACGTAAACCCTATACACTAAACCCTAAACCCCAAACCCTAGACCCTAAACACTAAAGCCTAAACCCTTACCCCTAACCCTAAACTCTAAACACTAAGACCTAAACCCTTACCCTAACCCCTAAACCCTAAACCCTAAACCCTAAATTCTAAACCCTTAACCCTAAACCCCAAATACTAAACCCCAAACCCTAAACCATAAGCGCTAAACCCTAAGCCCTAAACACTAAACCCTAAACCCTAAACCCTAAACCCTAAGCCCATCCCTCAACCCTAAACCCAAAACCGTAAAACCTAAACCCCAAACCCAAAAACCTACACCCTAAACCCAAAACCCTAAATCCTAGACCCTAAAACCCTAAACCCTAAATCCTAAACCTTAAACCCTAAACCCAAAACCTAAAGCCCAAAACCACACTAAGTCAAAACACTAAACCCTAAACCCGAATCCATAAACCCTACACCATAACCCTAAACCCTAAACCCTAAACCCTAGACTCTAAACCTAATCCCTAGAGACAAACCCCTAAACACTAAACCCAAAACCCCAAACCCAAACCCAAAATACCAAATGCTAAACCCTAAACCCTAAACCCTAAACCCGAATCCCTAAACCCTAAACCATAACCCTAAACCCTAAACTCTAAACCCTAAAACCTAAACGCTAACCCCTAAAACCTAAACCCGAAACCCTAAACCCTAAACGCTTAACATTAAATCCTAAAACACTAAACCCTAAACCCTAAACGCTAAGACCTAAACCCTAACCCAAAATCGTAAATCGTAAACCGTACACCCGAAAACCCAAAACCCTAAACCCTAAGACCCTAAACCCTAAATCCTAAACACTAAACCCTAAATCCTAAACCCAAAACCCTAAACGCCAAACCATACAACCTAAACCCAAAACCCTAAACCCTAAACACTAAACCCTACACCCGAAACCCTAAACCAAAAACGCCAAACCCAAAACCCTGAACGCAAACCCTAAACGCCTAACCTTAAACACTAAACCCTAAACCCTATAAACTAAACCCTAAACCCTAAACCCTAAACCTTAAACCCTAAACCCTAAACCCAAAGCCCCAAACACTAAACCCTAAACCCTAAAACCTGAACCTTAAACCCTAAAACCCTAAACCCTAAACCCTAAACTCTAACCCTAAACCTTAAACCCTAAACCCTAAGCCCTAAACACTACACCCTAAACCCTAAACCCTAAACCCGAAACCCATAACCCTAAACCCTAAAACCTAAACACTAAAGCCTAAACACTAAACCCTAAACCCTAAACCCTAAAACCTAGACCCTAAACCCTAAACCCTAAACCCTAAACCCTATACACTAAACCCAAAACCCTAAACCCTAAACCCGAAACCCTAAATCCTAAGCCCCTAAACCCTAAACCCTAAACCCAAAACCCAAAACCCTAAACCTTAGACCCTATACCCAAAACCCTAAGGCCAAAACCCTAAACCCTAAACCTTAAACCCTAAGCCCTAAACCCAAAACCCTAATCCCTAACCCTAAACCCTAAACCCTAAAACCTAAATGCTAAACCCTAAAACCTAAACCGGAAAACCTAAACCCTAAACCCTAAACCCTAAACCCTAAACACTAAAACCCTAAACCCTAAACCCTAAACCCTAAATGCTAAGACCTAAACCCTAAACCCTAAACACTAAACCCTAAACCCTATTCACTAAACCATAGACCCTACACCCTAAACCATAACCCTAAACCCTAACCCGTAAACCCTAAACCCTAAATCCTAAACCTTGAACCCTAAACGCTAAACCCTAAACCGTAAACCCAAAACCTAAAACCATAAACCCAAAACCCAAAACTCTAAACACTAAACCCTTTACTAAACCCTAAACCCAAAACCATAAACGCAAAACCCCAAACCCTAAACCCTAAACCCTAAACCCTAAATCCTAAAAATTTAAGCCTTCAAAACCCTAACCCTAAACCCTCAACCCTATACCCTTAACCCGAAACCCTAAACCCTAAACCCTAAAACCTAAACCCTAACCCCTAAAACAAAAACCTTAAACCCTAAACCCTAAACCCTAAACACTAAAGCCCAAAACCCTAATCCCAAAATCCTAAACCCTAAATCCAAAACCCTAAAACCTAAATCCAAAACCCTATACACTAAAATGGAAACAATAAACCCTAAACCCTAAACCTAAACCCAAAGCCTAAAGCCTAAAGCCAAGACCCTAAACCCTAAAGTCTAAAGCCAAAACCCTAAACCCAACACCCTAAGCCCAAAACCATAAACCCTAACAGAAAACACTAAATCGTAAACCCTAAACCCTAATCCCTAACCGTAAACCCTAAACCCAAAACCCTGAACGCTAACCCCTAAAACATAAACCCGGAACCCTAAACCCTAAACCCTAAACCCTAAACCCTTAACCTTAAACCCTAAAACCCTAAACACTAAACCCTAAACCCTAAACCCGAAACGCTAAGACCTAAACCCTAACCCTAAACCGTAAACCCTAAAGCCTAAAACCCTAAACCCTAAACACTACCCTAAACCCTAAACCCTAAACCCATAATCCAAAGCCCAAAACCGCAAACCCTAATCCTAAACACTAAACCCTAATCCCAAAATCCTCAACCCTAAACCATAAACCCTAATGCCAAGCCCTAGGCCCAAAACCCTAAATCGTAAACTCTAACCCAAAACCCTAAACCCTAGACACTATACACTAAACCCTAAACGCTATATCTTAAACCTTAAAGCCTAAACCCAAAACCCTAACACTAAACCCTTAACCCTAAACCTTAAACCCTAAACCCTAAACCCTAAAAACTAAACCTTAACCCCTAAAACCTAAACACAAAACCCTAAACCCTAAACCCTAAACCATAAACCCTAAAACCATAAACCCTAATCCCTAAATCCTAAACCCTAAACCCTAAACCCTAAAACCTAAACCCAAAACCCTATACACTAAAACCTAAACCATAAACCCTAAACCCTAAACCCCAACCCTATACCCTAAACCCTAAACCCTAAACCCTAGACCCTAAACCCTAAACCCTAAAGCCAAAATCCTAAACCCAAAACCCTAAGCCAAAAACCCTAATCCGTAACCCTAAACACTAAATCCTAAACCCTAAACCCTAAACCCTAAACCCTAATCCCTAAACCCTAAACCCTAATCCCTAACCCTAAACCATGAACCCTAAACCCTAAACCCTAAACCCTAAACGTTAAGACCTCAACCCAAACCCTAAACCGTAAACCTTAAAGCCAAAAACCCAAAACCCTAAACCTTAAACCGTAAACCCTAAACCCTATACAATAAACCCTAAACCGTAAACCCAAAACCCTAAACCCTAAGACCAAAGCCCTTACCCTAAACCCTAAACCCTAACCCTATACGCTAAACCCTAAACCCTAAACCCTAAACCCTAAGCCCTAATCCTAAACCATAAACCCTAAACCCGAAACCCTAAACCCTAAACCCTAAACTGTAAAACCAAGACCCTAAACCCTAAAGCCTAAAGCCAAAACCGTAAACCCTAAACCCAAAACCCTAAGCCCAAAATCGTAAACCCTAACTCTAAACACTAAATCCTAAACCGTAAACCCAAAATCGTAAACCCTAAAACCCAGTCCCTAACCTTAAACCCTAAACCCTAAAACCAAAACCCGAAACCCTAAACTTTAACCCCTTAACCTCAAACCATAAAATCCTAAACCCTAAACCATAAACCCTAAACGCTAACACCTAAACCCTAACCCTGAACCGTAAATCCTAAACCCTAAACCCTAAAGCCTTAAACCCAAAACCCTAAACCCTAACCATAAACCCTAAACCCTAAACCCTAAACCATAAGGCCTAAACCCTAGACCACAAGGGATACCATAAACCCTAAACCCTAGACCCTAAACCCTAAACACGAAAGCCAAAACCCTTAACCCTAAACCACAAACCCTAAGCCCAAAACCCTAAACCGTAATGCTAAACGCTAAATCCTAAACCCTAAACCCTAAACCCTAAACCCTAAACCCTAATCCTTAAACCCTAAACCCTAAACCCTAATCCCCAACCCTAAACCATAAACCCTAAACCCTTAACCTTAAACCCTAAAACCCTAAACCCTAAACCGTAAACCCTAAACCATAAACGTTAAGACCTAAACCCAAACCCTAAACCGTAAACCCTAAAGCCTAAAACCGTAAACCCTAAAACTTATACCCTAAACCCTAAACCCTATACAATAAACCCTAAATCGTAAACCCAAAACCCAAAACCCTAAGACCTAATCCCTTACCCTAAACCCTAAACCCTAAACCCTAAACCCTAAGACCTAAACCCTTACCCTAAACCCTAAACACTAAACCCTAAAACCTAAACCCTAAACCCTAAACCATAAACCTTAAACCCTAAACCCTAAACCCTAAACCCTAAACCCTAAACCCTAAACCCTAAACCCTAAACCCTAAAGCCAAAATCGTAAACCCTAAACCCAAACCTTAAACCCAAAACCCTAAACCCTAACCCTAAACACTAAATCCTAAACTGTAAACCCAAAACCCAAAACCCTAAACCCTAGTCACCAATCTTAAACCCTAAACCCTAACCCCTAAAACCAAAACCCGAAACCCTAAACCCAAAACTCTCAACCTTAAACCCTAAAACCGTAAACCGTAAAGCATAAACAAAAAACGGTAACACCTAAACCCTAACCCTAAACTGTAAATCCTAAACCCTAAACCCTAAACCATAAAACCCAAAACCCAAAACCCTAACACTAAACCCAAAACCCTAAACCCAAGACCCTAAACCATAAGGCCTAAACCCTTACCCTAAGCCCAATACCCTAAACCCTAAGCCCTAAACCAGAAACGCAAAACCCTAAACCCTAAACTCTAACCCTAAACCCTAACCCTATACCCTAAACCCTAAATCGTAAACCCTAGACCCTAAACCCTAAACCCTAAAGCTAAAACCATAAACCCTAAACCCAAAACCCTAAGCCCAAAACCTTAAACCATAACCCCAAACACTAAATCCTAAAACCTAAACCCCAAACCCTAAACCCTAATCCCTAACCCTAAACCCTAAACCCTAAACCCTTAACCTTAAAACCTAAAACCCTAAAACCTAAACCCTAAACCGTAAACCTTAAATGCTAAGACCTAAACCCTAACCCTAAACCATAAAACCTAAACCCTATACACTAAACCCTAAAACCTAAACCCTAAGCCCTAACCCTAAACCATAAACCCTAAACCCGAAACCCTAAACCCTAAACCCTAAATCGTAAAACCTAGACCCTAAACCCTAAACCCTAAAGCCAAAACCGTAAACCCTAAACCCAAAACCCTAAGCCCAAAATCGTAAACCGTAACTCTAAACACTAAATCCTAAACACTAAACCCTAAACACTAAACCCTAAACACTAAACACTAAACCCTAAACACTAAACCCTAAACTCTAAAACCCTAAAACCCTAAACCCTAAACACTAAACCCTAAACCATAAGCCCTAAACCCTAAACCCTAAATCGTAGACCCTAAACCCTATACACCAATCCATAAACCCCAAACCCTAAACCCTAAGCCCTAAACCCTAACCCTAAACCCTAATCCCAAAACCCTAATTCTTAAACACTAAACCCAAAAACCTCAGCCATAAACCCTAAACCCTAACCCCTAAACCACACTAAACACTAAACCCTAAACCATTAGCCCTAAACCCTAAACCTTAAACCCTAAATCCAAAAACCTAACTCGAAATGCTAAACACTAAACCCAAAACCTTAACTCCTAAACCCTCAACACTAAACCCTAAACCCTAAATCCAAAACCCTAACCTGAAAACCAAAACCCTAAACCCAAAAGCATATGCACAAAACCCTAAACACAAACTGAAAACCCTATACCCTAAACGCTAAAAGCTAGACCCTAAACACTATACCCTAAACCCTAACCCTAAACCCTAATCCCAAAACCCTAATCCTTAAACACTAAACCCAAAAACCTCAGCCATAAACCCTAAACCCTAACCCCTAACCACACTAAACACTAAACCCTAAACCATAAGCCCTAAACCCTAAACCCTAAATCGTAGACCCTAAACCCTATACACCAATCCATAAACCCCAAACTCTAAACCCTAAGCCCTAAACCCTAACCCTAAACCCTAATCCCAAAACCCTAATCCTTAAACACTAAACCCAAAAACATCAGCCATAAACCCTCAACCCTAACCCCTAAACCACACTAAACACTAAACCCTAAACCATTAGCCCTAAACCCTAAACCTTAAACCCTAAATCCAAAAACCTAACTCGAAATGCTAAACACTAAACCCAAAACCCTAACTCCTAAACCCTCAACACTAAACCCTAAACCCTAAATCCAAAACCCTAAATCCAAAACCCTAACCTGAAAACAAAAACCCTAAACCCAAAAGCATATGCACAAAACCCTAAACACAAACTGAAAACCCTATACCCTAAACGCTAAACGCTAGACCCTAAACACTATACCCTAAACCCTAACCCTAAACACTAATCCCAAAACCCTAAGCCCTAAGCCCTAAACCCTAACCCTAAACCCTAATCCTTAAACACTAAACCCAAAAACCTCAGCCATAAACCCTACACCCTAACCCCTAAACCACACTAAACACTAAACCCTAAACCATAAGCCCTAAACCCTAAACCTTAAACCCTAAATCCAAAAACCTAACTCGAAACGCTAAACCCTACACCCTAAACCCTAAACCCTAAACCCAAAACCCTAGGCACTAATTCCTAAACACAAACCATAAACCCTATACCCAAACCCTAAACGCTAGACCCTAAACACTATGCACTAAACCCTAAACCCTAAACCCTAAACCCTAAACCCTAAACCCTAAACCCTAAACCCTAAACCCTAAACCCTAAACCCCAAACCCTAAACCCTAAACCCTAACCCCTAAACCCAAAACACTAAAACCTAAACCCCAAACCCTAAACGCTAAACCCAAAACCCTAAACTCAAAACTCGTACATTAAACACTAAACCCAAAACACTAAACCCTAAACCCTAAGCCCTTACACTAAACACTAAACCCTAAACACTAAACCCTAAACCCTAAACCCTAAACCCTAAACTCTAAACCTAAACTCTAAATCCTAAGCCCTAATCCCTAAACCCTAAACCCTTAAGCCTAAACCCTAAACCCTAAACCCTAGACGCTAAACCCAAAACCCTAAACCCTACACCCTAAACGCTAAACCCTATACCTTAACACTAGGCCTAAACCCTAAAAACCTAAACCCTAACCCCTAAACCAAAAACCCTAAATCCTAAAATTCTAAACCCTAAACCCTAAACCCCATACTCTAACTCTAAACCCTAAACCCTAGACACTAAACCCTAAACCCGAAACCCTACAACCTAAAGCCTAAACCCTATACCTTAACACAAGGCCTAAACCCCAAAACCCTAAACCCTAAACCCTAAACCAAAAACCCTAAAACCTAAAACCCTAAACCTAAACCGAAAACCCTAAACCCTAAACCCTAAACTCTAACCCTAAAGCATAAACCCTAAACACAAAACCCTAAACACTAAACCCTAAACCCTAAGACCCTAAACCCTAAAGTGAAAACCCAAAACCCAAAACCCTAAACCCTAAATCCTAAACCCTAAACCTAAAACCCGAAACCCTAACACTAAATCCTAAACCCTAAACCCTAAACCCTAAAACCTAAACCCCAAACACTAAACCCTAAAACGTAAACACTAAACCCTAAGCCTAAACCCTAAACAGTAAACCATAAACCCTTGGCCTAAACCTTACACGCTAAACCCTAAAACCAAAACCCTAAACCGTAAACCCTAAAACCTAAACCCTAAACGCAAAACCCTAGACCCTAAACCCTAATACCTAACCCTAACCCCAAAACTCTAAACCTTAAACCCTAAAACCCTAAACCTTAAACCCTAAACACGAACCGTAAACCCTAAACCCTACACCCTAAACCATAGAACCAAAACCCAATACACTAAACCCTAAACCCCAAACCCTAAACCCTAAGCCCTAAGTCCTAACCCTAAACCCAAATCCCTAAACCCTAAACTCTAATGCCAAACCCAAAAACCTAAACCATAAACCCTAAACCCTAAACCCTAACCCCTAAACCCTAAACCCTAAACCCTAAACCCTAACCGTAAATCATAAATCCCAAACCCTAACCCAAAACCCAAAACCCTAAACCTTAAACCAAAAACCCTATGCACTAAACCCAAAACAAAGACCATAAACACGATACCCAAAACCCTAAACACTAGACCTTAAAACCAATACCCTAAACCCAAAACCCTAAACCCTAAACCCTAAGCCATAAACCCTAAACCCTAAACCGTAACCCTTAACCCCTAAACCCTAAACACTAAACCCTAAACCCTAAACCCTAAACCCTAAATCCAAAAACTTAACGCGAAACAAAAAACCTTAAACCCTAAACCCTAAACCCAAAACACTATACACTAAACCCTAAACCCTAAACCCTAAACCCTAAACCCTAAACCCAAAACACTAAACCCTAAACCCTAAACCCTAGACCCTAAACCCTAATCCGTAATGCTAAACCCTAAGCCCTTACGCTAAACCCTAGACCCTAAACCCTAATCCGTAATGCTAAACCCTAAGCCCTTACGCTAAACCCTAAACCTCAAACCCTAAATCCAAAACCCCTGAACCCTAAACCCTAAACCCCAAACCATAGCCAAACCCTAAACCCTAAGCCCTATGCCCTAGACCCTAAACCCTTAACCCTAAACCCTAAACCCTAAACAATAACCCTAAACCCTAAACCCTAAGCCCAAACCCTAAAATCCTAAACCCTAAACCCTAAACCCTAAACCCTAAACACTAAACCCTAAACCCTAAACCCTAACCCTAAACCCTAAACCCTAAACCCAAAAACCCTAAACCCTAAACACTAACCCCAAACCCTAAACCCTAAACCCTAAACCCTAAACCCTAAACCCTAAACCCTAAACACTAAACCCTAAACCCTAAACCCTAAACCCTAAACCCTAAAATCCTAAACCCTAAGCCCTAAACCCTAAACTCTAAACACTAAACCCTAAACCCTAAACCCTAACCCTAAACCCTAAACCCTAAACCCAAAAACCCTAAACACTAACACCAAACCCTAAACCCTAGACCCTAAACCCAACACATTAAACCCTGAACCCCAAACCCTAAACCCTAAGCCCTAAACCCTAACCTTAAAACCTAATCCCAAAACCCTAAACCCTAAACGCTAAACCCAAAAACCTAAACCATAAACTCTAAACCCTAAACCCTAACCCCAAAACCCTCAACACTAAACCCCAAAACCCTCAACACTAAACCCTAACCCCAAAACCCTCAACACTAAACCCTAAACTCGAAACCCTAAGCCCTAAACCCTAAACCTTAAAAACTAAATCCAAAGCCCTTACCCGAAACCATAAACTCTAAACCTAAATCGTAAACCCTAAACCCTAGACCCTAAACCCTAAACCGAAAGCCCTAATGCTAAACCCTAAGCCCTTACACTAAACCCTAAACCCTAAACCCCAAATCCTAAACCCGTAAACCCTAAACCCTAAATCCTGAACCCTAAAGCCTGAACACTAAACCCTAAACCCCTAATCCCCAAACCCTAAATACTAAACCCTAAACCCTAAACCCTAAACACTAAACCCTAAACCCTAAACCCAAAACGCTAAACCCTAAACCCTAAACCCTAAACCCGCACAATAAACCCTAAACCCTAAATCCTGAACCCTAAAGCCTAAACACTAAACCCTAAACTCTTAATCCCCAAACCCTAAACCCTAAGCCCTAAACCCTAAACCCTAAACAGTAAGCCCTAAACCCTAAACCCGCACAAAAAACCCTAAACCCTAAACCCGCACAAAAAACCCTAAATCCTAAACCCTAGGCCTAAACCCTAAACACTAAACCCTAAAACCTAAACACTAAACCATAAGCCCTGAACCCTAAACCCTAATCCCTAACTCTAAACCCTAAACCCTAAACCCTAAGCCTTAAATAACAAAACTCTAAACCCTACACCTTAAACCCTAAACACTAACCCAAAATCATAAACCCTAAACCCTAAACCGTAGACCCTAAACCCTAAACACCAATCCCTAAACCCTAAACACTAAACCCTAAGCCCTAAACCCTAACCCTAAACCCTAATCCCAAAACCCAAATCCTTAAACCATAAACCCAAAAACCTCAGCCATCAACCCTAAACCCTAACCCCTAAACCACACTAAACACTAAACCCTAAACCATAAGCCCTAAACCCTAAACCTTAAACCCTAAATCCAAAAACCTAACTCGAAACGCTAAACCTTAAACCCTAAACCCAAAACCCTATGAACTAATTCCTAAACACAAACCGTAAATGCTATACCCTAAACCCTAAACGCTAGACCCTAAACACTATACACTAAACCCTAAACCCTAAACCCTAAACCCTAAGCCCTAAACCCTAAACCCTAAGCCCTAAACCCCAAACCTTAAACCCTAAACCCTAACCCCTAAACCCAAAACACTAAAACCTAAACCCCAAACCCTAAACGCTAAACCCAAAACCCTAAACTCAAAACTTGGACATTAAACACGAAACCAAAAACACTAAACCCTAAACCCTAAACCCTAAACCTTAAACCCTCAGCCCTTAACCAAAAACCCTAAACCCTAAACCCTTAGCCCTAACCCTAAACACTAAGCCCTTACCCTAAACACTAAACCCTAAACACTAAAACCTAAACCCTAAACCCTAAACCTTAAACTCTAAACCCTAAGCCCTAATCCCTAAACCCTAAACCCTTAAGCCTAAACCTTAAACCCTAAACCCTAAACCCTAAACCCTAGATGCTAAACCTAAAACCCAAAACCCTACACCCTAAACGCTAAACCCTATACCTTAACACTAGGCCTAAACCCTAAAAACCAAAACCCTAAACCCTAAACCAAAAACCCTAAAACCTAAAATTCTAAACCCTAAACCCTAAACCCCAAATTCTAACCCTAAACCCTAAACCCTAGACGCTAAACCCTAAACCCTAAACCCTACACCCTAAATCCTAAACCCTATACCTTAACACTAGGCCTAAACCCCAAAACCCTAAACCCTAAACCCTAAACAAAGAACCCTAAAACCTAAAACCCTAAACCCTAAACCCTAAACCCTAAACCCTAAACCGTAAACTCTAACCCTACAGCATAAACCCTAAACACTAAACCCTAAACCCTAAGACCCTAAACCCTAAAGTGAAAACCCAAAACCCAAAACCCAAAACCCTAAATCCTAAACCCTAAACCCAAAACCCGAAACCCAAACACTAAATCCTAAACCCTAAACCCTAAACCCTAAACCCTAAAACCTAAACCCTAAACCCTAAACCCTAAAATGTAAACACTAAACCCTAAGCCTAAACCCAAAACCCAAAACCCAAAACCCTAAACTGTAAACCCTAAACCCTTGGCCTAAACCTTACACGCTAAACCCTAAAACCAAAACCCTAAACCGTAAACCCTAAAACCTAAACCCTAAACGCAAAACCCTAGACCCTAAACCCTAATACCTAACCCTAAACCCTAAACCCTAAACCTTAAACCCTAAAACCCTAAACCTTAAACCCTAAACACGAACCGTAAACCCTAAACCCTATACCCTAAACCGTAGAACCAAAACCCAATACACTAAACCCTAAACCCCAAACCCTAAATCCTAAGCCCTAAACCCTAACCCTAAACCCAAATACCTAAACCCTAAACTCTTATGCTAAACCCAAAAACCTAAACCATAAACCATAAACCCTAAACCCTAACCCCTAAACCCTAAACCCTAAACCCTAAACCCTAAACCCTAAACCCTAAGCGCTAAACCCTAACCACAAATCATAAATCCCAAACCCTAACCCAAAACCCTAAAACCCAAACCTTAAACCAAAAACCCTAAACCCAAAACACTGCACACTAAACCCTAAACCCTAAACCCTAAACCCTAAACTCTAAACCCTAAACCCTAAATACTAAACCCTAAACCCTAAACACTAGACCTTAAACCCTAATCCGTAATGCTAAACCCATAAGCCCATACGCTAAACCCTAAACCTTCAACCGAAATCCCTAAACCCCAAATCCTAAACCCCTAAACTATAAAACAAAAACCCTAAACCCTAACGCCTAAACACTAAGCCCTAAACCCCTAATCCCTAAACCCGAATCACAAACCGTAAACCCTAAACCCTAAACCCTAAACACTAGACCCTAAAAACTATGCACTAAACCCTAAACCGTAAGCCCTAAATACAAAACCCTAAACCCTAAACCTTAACCCCTAAACCAAAAACACAAAACCCTAAACCGTAAACCCTAACCCTACACTCCAAACACTGCGCCCTATAACCGTAAACCCTAAATTAAAAACCCTAAACCCTAAACCCTAAACCCTAAACAGTAACTCTAAACCTTAACCTAAACCCTAAACCCCAAACCCTAAGCCCTAAAACCGTAAACCCTAAACCCTAAACCCAAAACACTAACTCTAAACTCTAAACCCTAATCACTATACCCTAGACCCTAACCCCTATACACTTAACCCTAAACCCTAAACCCTAAATCCTAACACTAAACCCTAAACCCTAAACCATTAACCCTAAACCCTAAGCCTAAACCCTAAACCCCTAACCCTAAAACCTAAACCCTAAACCCTAGGCCTAAACCCTAAATGCTAAACCCTAAAACCTAAACCATAAAACCCAAAACACTAAACCCTAAACCCTAAACACTAACCCCAAACCCTAAATTCTAGACCTTAAACCCAACACACTAAACCCTAAACCCCAAACCCTAAACACTAAGCACAAAACCCTAACCATAAAACCTAATCTCGAAACCCTAAACGCTAAACGCTAAACCCAAAAACCTAAACCATAAACTCTAAACACTAAATCCTAACCCCAAAACCCTCAACACTAAACCCCAAAACCCTCAACACTAAACCAAAACCCCAAAACCATCAACACTAAACCCTAAACCCGAAACCCTAAGCCCTAAACCCTAAACTCTAAACCCTAAACCCTAAACCCTAAATCCAAAACCCTAAGCCGAAACCATAAGCCCTAAACCCTAAACCATAAACCCTAAACCCTAGACCCCAAACCCTAAACCGACAGCCCTAATGCTAAACCCTAAGCCCTTACACTAAACCCTAAACCCTAAACCCCAAATCCTAAACCCGTAAACCCTAAACCATAAATCCTGAACGCTAAAGCTTGAACACTAAACCCTAAACCCCTAATCCCCAAACCCAAAGCCCTAAACCCTAAACCCTAGACACTAAACCCTAAACCTTAAACGCTAAACCCTAAACACTAAACCCTAAACATAAACCCTAAACCCAAAACCCTAGGTCTAAACCCCAAACACTAAACCCTAAAACCTAAACACTAAACCATAAGCCCTAAACCCTAAACCCTAATCCCAAAACGTAAACCCTAAACCCTAAGCCTTAAATAACAAAACCCTAAGCCCTACACCCTAAACCCTAAACACTAACCCAAAATCATAAACCCTAAACCCTATACCCCAAACCCTAAAACCCAAACCCCAAACCCTAAACCCTAAACCCTAAACCCTATACCCTAAACCCTACACCCTAAACCCAATACACTAAACCCTAAACCCCAAACCCTTAACCCTAAGCCCTAAACCCTAACACTAAACCCTAATCCCTAATCCCTAATCCCTAATCCCTAAACCCTAAACCCTAAACCCTAAACCGAAAGCACTAACGCTACCCTTACGCTAAACCCTAAACCTAAACCCTAAACCCTAAACCCTAAATCCTAAACCCCTAAACCCTAAACCCTAAACCCGAAACCCTATCCGCAAACCCTAAACCCTAAGCCCAATACCCTAGAACCTAAACCCTAAACCCTAAACCCTAAACCCTAAACCCTAAACCCTAAACCCTAAACCCTAAGCCCAAACCCTAAAATCCTAAACCCTAAACCCTAAACCCTAAACACTAAACCCCAATCCCTAAACCCTAAGCCTAAACCCTAAACCCTAAACCCTAAACCCTAAACCCAAAAACCCTAAACCCTAAACACTAACCCCAAACCCTAAACCCTAGACCCTAAACCCAACACATTAAACCCTAAACCCCAAACCCTAAACCCTAAGCCCTAAACCCTAACCCTAAAACCTAATCCCGAAACCCTAAACCCTAAACGCTAAACCCAAAAACCTAAACCATAAACTCTAAACCCTAAACCCTAACCCCAAAACCCACAACACTAAACCCTAACCCCAAAACCCTCAACACTAAACCCTAAACCCGAAACCCCAAGCCCTAAACCCTAAACCCTAAACCTTAAAAACTAAATACAAAACCCTTACCCGAAACCATAAGCTTTAAACTGTAAACCGTAAACCCTAGACTCTAAACCCTAAACCGAAAGCCCTAATACTAAACCCTAAGCCCTTACACTAAACCCTAAATCCTAAACCCCAAATCCTAAACCCGTAAACCCTAAACCCTAAATCCTGAACCCTAAAGCCTGAACACTAAACCCTAAACCCCTAATCCCCAAACCCTAAACCCTAAGCCCTAAACCCTAAACCCTAAACCCTAATCCCGCACAATAAACCCTAAACCCTAAATCCTGAACCCTAAAGCCTGAACACTAAACCAAAAATGCCTAATCCCCAAACCCTAAACCCTAAGCCCTAAACCCTAAACCCTAAACACTAAACCCTAAACCCTAAACCCTAAACCCGCACAATAAACCCTAAAGTCTAAACCCTAAACCCGCACAATAAACCCTAAACCCTAAACCCTAGGCCTAAACCCTAAAAACTAAACCCTAAAACTCAAACACTAAACCATAAGCCCTAAACCCTAAACCCTAATCCCTAACCCCTCAACCCTAAACCCTAAACCCTAAGCCTTAAATAACAAAACTCTAAACCCTACACCCTAAACCCTAAACACTAACCCAAAATCATAAACCCAAAATCATAAACCCTAAACCTTAAGCCCTAAACCCTATACCCTAAGCCCTAAACCCTAACCCTAAACACTAATCCCAAAACCCTAATCCTTAAACACTAAACCAAAAAACCTCAGCCATAAACCCTAAACCCTAACCCCTCAACCACACTAAACACGAAACCCTAAACCATAAGCCCTAAACCCTAAACCTTAAACCCTAAATCCAAAAACCTAACCCGAAACGCTAAACGCTAAACCCTAAACCCTAAACCCTAAACCCAAAACCCTATGCACTAATTCCTAAACACAAACCGTAAACCCTATACCCTAAACCCTAAACGCTAGACCCTAAACCCTATAAAACCTAAACCCTAAACCCTAAACCCTAAGCCCTAAACCCTAAACCCTAAACCCTAAACCCTAAACCCTAAACCCTAAACCCTAAACCCTAAACCCTAAGCCCTAAACCCTAAACCCTAAAACCTAAATCCAAAAGCCTAACCCGAAACCATAAGCCCTAAACCCAAAACTGTAAACCCTAAACCCAAGACACTAAACCCTAAACCGAAAGCCCTAACACAAAACCCTAAGCCATTACACTAAACCCTAAACCCTAAATCCTAAATCCTAAACCCGTAAACCCTAAACCCTAAATCCTGAACCCCAAATCCTAAACACTAAACCCTAAACACCTACTCCCCAAACCCTAAACCCTAAGCCCTAAACCCTAAACCCTAAACCCTCAACCCTAAACTCTAAACCCTAACCCTAAACCCTAAACCCTAAACCCTAAACCCTAAACCCTAAACCCTAACACTAAACCCAAAACCCTAAACCTAAGCCCTAAACCCTAAACCCTAAATCCTAAACCCTAAACCCTAAACCCTAAACACTAAACAATAAAAAATAAACAATAAACCCTAAACCCTAAACCCTAAACCCTAAACCCTAAACCCTAAACACTAAACACTAAACCCTAAACCCTAAACCCTAAGCATAAACCCTAAAACCCTAAACCCTAAACCCTAAACACTAAACCCTAAACCCTAAACCATAAACCCTAAACCCAAAAACCCCAGTCTCAAAACCCTAAACCCTAAACCCTAAAGCCTAAGCCCTAAACCCTATACACTAAACCGTAAACCCTAAACCCTAAACCTTAATACTAGGCGTAAACCGCAAAACCCTAAACCCTAAACCCTAAACCAAAAACCATAAAACCCTAAAACCCTAAACCCTAAACCCCAAACCCTAAACACTAAACCCGAAACTCTAACACTAAACCATAAACTCTAAACCCTAAACGCTAAACCCTAAACGCTAAACACTAAACCCTAAAACCCTAGTCCCTAAACCCTAAACCCTAATCCCAAAACCCTAAACCATAAACCCTAAACCAAAAATCATAAAACCCTAAAACCCAAAACCCAAAACCCTAAACCGCGAACCCTAAACACTAAACCCTAAACACTAAACCCAAAACCCTAAACCCTAAAACGCAAAACCCAAGCCCCTAAACCCTAATTCTTAGCCCTAAACCCTAAACCCTAAACCGAAAGCCCTAACGCTAAACCCTAAGCCCATACACTAAACCTTGAATCCTAAACCCTAAACCATAAACCCTAAACCCTAAAACCTAAACTGTAAATCCTAAACCCCTAAACCCTAAATCGTAAACACTGACCCTAAACCCTTAATCACCAAACCCGAAACCCTAAGCCCTAAACCCAAATCCCCAAGCCTTAAACCCTAAACCCTAAACCCTAAACCCTAAGCCTAAACCCTAAACCGTAAACCCTAAAACCTAAACGCAAAACGCTAGCCCCTAAACCCTAATTCTTAACCCTAAACCCTAAACCCAAAAACCTAAAACCCTAAACCCCAAACCCTAGGCCTAAACCCTAAATACTAAACCCTAAAACCTAAACACCAAACCATAAAACCGTAAAACCCTAAACCCCAAACCCTAAACCCTAAACCCTAACACTAAACCCTAAACCCTAAACCCTAAACCCTTGGCCTAAACCCTCAACACTAAACACTAAAACCTAAACACTAAACCATAAGCCCTAAACGCTAAACCATAATCCCTAACCCAAAACCATAAACCCTAAACCCTAAGGCTTAAATAAAAAAGCCCTAAACCCTTCAGCCTAAACCCAAAACACTAACCCAAAATCATAAACCATAAACCCTAAACCGTAGACCCTAAACCTTATACACTAATCCCTAAACCCTAAACCCTAAACCCTAAGCCCTAAACCCTAACCCTAAACCCTAATCCCAAAACCCTAATCCTTAAACACTAAACCCAAAAACCTCAGCCATAAACCGTAAACACTAACTCCTAAACCACACTAAACACTAAACCCAAAACCATAAACTCTAAACCGAAAACCTTAAACCCTAAATCCCAAAAACAAACCCGAAACGCTAAACCCCAAACCCTAAACCCAAAACCCTATGCACCAAACCCTAAACAAAAACCGTAAACCCTATTCCCTAAACACTCAACGCTAGACCCTAAACATTATACACTAAACCCTAAACCCTAAACCCTAAGCCCTAAACCCTAAACCCTAAGCCCTAAACCCCAAACCCTAAACCCTAACCCCTAAACCCTAAATACTAAAACCTAAACCCCAAACCCTAAACGCTAAACCCAAAACCGTAAACCCAAAACCCATACATTAAACACTAAACCCTAAACCCCAAACCCTAAACCATAAACCCTCAGCCCTAAACCCAAAACCCTAAAAACTAAACCCTAAACCATAAACCCTAAACCCTAAACCCTAAACCCTAAGCCCTTACCCTAAACCATAAACCCTTACACTAAACACTAAACCCTAAACACAAAACCCTAAACCCGAAACCCTAAACCCTAAACTCTAAACCCTAAGCCCTAATCCCTAAACCCTAAACCCTTAAGCCTAAACCCTAAACCCTAAACCCAAGACCCCAGACACTAAACCCTAAACCCTAAACCCTAGACCCAAAACCCTAAAACCCTATACCTTAACACTAGGCCTAAACCCTAAAACCGTAAACCCTAAACCCTAAACCATAAACTCTAACCGTAAACCCTAAACCCTATACCCTAAACCCTACACCCTAAAACCAATATACTAAACCCTAAACCCCAAATCCTAAACCCTAAGCCCGTAACCCTAACCCAAAACCGTAATCCCTCAACCCTAAACGCTAAACCCAAAACCCTTAACCCTAAACCCTAAACCCTAAACCCTAAACCGAAAGCCCTAACGCTAACCCTAACCCTTACGCTAAACCCTAAACCTAAACCCTAAACCCTAAACCCCAAACCCTAAACCCGAAACCCTATCCCCAAACCCTAAACCCTAAGCCCTATACCCTAAACCCTAAACTCTTAACCCAAAACCCTAAACCCTAAACACTAAACCCTAAACCCTAAACCCTAAACCTAAACCCTAAAACCCTAAACCCTAAACCCTAAAACACTAAACCCTAAACCCTAAACCCTAAACCATAAACCCTAACCCTAAAACCCCAGTGTCTAAACCCTAAACCCTAAACCTTAAAGCCTAAACCCTAAACCCTAAGCCCTAAACCCTATACACTAAACCGTAAACCCTAAACCCTAAACCTTAACACTAGGTGTAAACCCCAAAACCCTAAATCCTAAACCCTAAACCAAAAACCATAAAACCCTAAAACCCTAAACCCCAAACCCTAAACACTAAACCTGAAACTCTAACACTAAACCCTAAACCCTAAACCCTAAACCCCTAGTCCCTAAACCCTAAACCCAAATCCCAAAACCCTAAACCATAAACCCTAAACCAAAAACCATAAAACCCTAAAACCCTAAACCCTAAACCCTAAACCCCAAACCCTAAACACTAAACCCGAAACTCTAACACTAAACCATAAACCCTAAACCCTTAACACAAAACCCTAAACACTAAACCCTAAACCCCTAGTCCCTAAACCCTAAACCATAATCCCCAAACGCTAAACCCTAAACCCTAAACCAAAAACCATAAAATCCTAAAACCCTAAACCCTAAATCCTAAACCCCAAACCCTAAACACTAAACCCGAAACTCTAACACTAAACCATAAACCCTCAACCCTACACAAAAAACCGTAAACCCTAAAACCCTAAACCCTAAAGCCAAAACCCAAAATTCTAAACCCTAAACCCTAAACCCTAAATCCAAAAACCTAAACCCTAAACCCTAACACTAAATCCTGAACCCTAAAACCTAAACCCTAAAACCTAAACCAAAAACCCCAAACCCAAAGCGTAAACCATAAACCCTAAACCATAAACCAAAAACCCAAAGCCCTAAACCCTAAACCCAAAACCATTGGCTTAAACCCTAAACGCTAAACCCTAAAACCTACACCCTAAACCCTAAACCCAAAATGCAAAACCCTAACCCCTAAACCCTAATTCTTAACCCTAAACCCTAAACCCTAAACCGAAAGCCCTAACGCTAAACCCTAAGCCCATACGCTAAACCCTGAATCCTAAACCCTAAACCCTAAAACCTAAACCGTAAATCCTAAACCCCTAAACCCTAAATCGTAAACACTGACCTAAACCCTTAATCACCAAACCCTAAACCCTAAGCGCTAAACCCTAAACCCCAAGCCTTAAACCCTAAACCCTAAACCCTAAAGCCTAAACGCAAAACGCTAGCCCCTAAACCGTAATTCTTAACCCTAAACCCTAAACCCAAAACCCTAAACCCTAAAACCCTAAACCCTAAACCCTAAACCCTAAACCCTAAACCCTAAACCCAATACACTAAACCCTAAACCCTAAGCCCTAAACCCTAATACTAAACCCTAAATCCAAAACCCTAGACCTTAAACCCAAAACCATAAGCCCAAAACCCTAAACCCTAAACCCTAAACCCTAACCCCTAAATCCTAAACACAAAACCATAAACCCTAAACCCGAAATCCAAAACCCTTAATCGAAAACCCTAAACCCTATGCACTAAACCCCAAACACAAACCGTAAACCCTATACCCTAAACCCTAAACGCTAGACCCTAAACACTATACACTAAACCCTAAGCCCTAAACACTAAACCCTAAACCCTAAACGTTAATTCCTAAACCCAAAACACAAAACCATAAACCCTAAACCCTAAAAACAAAACCCTAACCTGAAACCCTAAACCCTAAACCCAAAACCCTCTACAGCAAACCCTAACCTCTAAACACTAAACCCCAAACCTTATGCCCTAAAAGCGTAAACCCTAAACCAAAAACCCTAAACCCGAAACCTAAACAATAAACCCTAAACCCAAAATAATAACTCTAAACCCTAAACCCGAATCACTAAACCCTAGACCCTAAACCCTAAACCCTAAACCCTAACACTAAACCCTAAACCCTAAACCCTAAAACCTAAACCCTAAACCCTAACCCTAAACCCTAAACCTTAAACCCTAAACCCTAAACCCTAAACCATAAACCCTAAACCCTAAAACCCTAAACACTAAACCCTAAAACCTAAACCATAAACCCTAAACCCTAAACCCAAAACCCTAGACCCTTAACCCTAAACCCTATACACTAAACCCTAATCCCCAAACTGTAAACCCTAAGCCCTGAACCCTAACACTATGCACTAAACCCTAAACACAAACCGTAAACCCTATACCCTACACCCTAAATGCTAGACCCTAAACACTATACACTAAACCCTAAGCCCTAAACCCTAAACCCTAAGCCCTAAGAACTAAACCCTAAACCATAAACGTTAACCCCTAAACCCAAAACACAAAACCTTAAACCCTAAACCCTAAACCCAAAACCCTCTACAGCAAACCCTAAACTCTAAACACTAAACCCCAAACCCTATGCCCTAAAAGCGTAAACCCTAAACCAAAAACCCTAAACCCGAAACCTAAACAATAAACCCTAAACCTAAAATCTTAACTCTAAACCCTAAACCCTAATCACTAAACCCTAGACCCTAAACCCTATACATTAAACCCTAAATCCTAAACCCTAAACCCTAAACCCAAAACCCTAACACTAAACCCTAAACCCTAAACCCTAAACCCTAAAACCTAAACCCTAAACCCTAACCCTAAACCCTAAACCCTAAACCATAAACCCTAAACCCTAGGCTGAAACTCTAAACGCTAAACCCTAAAACCTAAACCATAAACCCTAAACCCTCAACCCAAAACCCCAGACCCTTAACCCTAAACCCAAACCCTAACCCTAAACCATAAACCCTAAACCCTAAAACACTAAACACTAATCCCTAAACCCTAAACACTAACCATAAACCCTAAACCTTAGACCCTAAACCCTATACACTAAACCCTAATCCCCAAACCATAAACCCTAAGCCCTGAACCCTAACACTAAACCCTAATCCCAAAACACTAACCCCTAAACCCTAAACACTAAACCCTAAACCCTAAGCACCAAACCCTAAACACTAAACCCTAAACCCTAAATAGTAAACCCTAGAACCTAAACTCTAAACCCTAAACCCTAAACTCTAACACCAAACCAAAACCCCTACACCCTAGGCCTAAACCTTAAAAGCTAAACCCTAAAACCTAAGCCCAAAACCCAAAACCCTAAACCCAAAACTCTAGAACCTAAACCTTAATCCCTAACCCTAAACTCTAAACCATAAACCCAAAACACTAAACCCTAAACCCTAAACCCTAAAACACTAAACCCTAAACCCAAAACACTAACCCTAAACCCTAAACCCTAAACCCTAGACCCTAAACCCCATACACTAAACCCTAAACCCTAAAACCTAAACCCAAAGCCCTAAGCCCTAACCCGTAAACCCTAAACCCTAAACGCAAAACCCAAAAACCTAAACCATAAACCCTAAAACCTAACCCCTAAACCCTAAACACAGAACTGCAAACCCTAAACACTAAGCCCTAAACCCAAAACCCTATGCACTAAACCCTAAACACAAACCGTAAACCATATACCCTAAACTCTAAACCCTAGACCCTAAACCCTATACACTAAACCCTACACCCTAAACCCTCAACCCTAAGCCATAAACAAAAAACCCTAAACCCTAACCTTTAAACCCTAAGCACTACACTCCAAACCCTAAACTCTAAATCCAAAATATTTACCCAAAAACCTAAACCCTAAACCCTAAACCCAAAACTCTGTACACCAAACCCTAAACCCTAAACAATAAACCGTTAACCCTAAATCCTAAACCCTAAACACTAAGCCTAAATGGTAAACCCTAAGACCTTATGCTAAACCCTAAACCCTAAACCCTAAACATTTAACCCTAAACCCTAAATCCTAAACCCCAAAACCCTAGACCCTAAACCTTGAACCCTAAACCCTAAACACAAAACCCTAAACCCCTAATCCCTAAACCCAAAACCTTAAGCCTTAAACCATAATCCCTAAACCCTAAACCCTAAACCCTAAAGCCTAAACCCTAAACCCTAAACCCTAAACCCAAAGCCTAAACCCTAAACCCTAGTCCCTAGCCCTAAACCCTTAACCCTAAACCCTAGACCCTAAACTCAAACACTAAACAATAAACCCAAAAACTTAAACCCTAAATTTTAAACCAAATTCACTAAACCATAAACCCTAAACCTTATACCTTAACACTAGGCCTAAACCCTAAACCATAAAACCCTCAACCCTAAACCCTAAACCCTAAACCCTAAACCCTAAACACTAAACCCCAAACTCTAACCCAAAACCATAAACCCTAAACACCAAACCCTCAACCCTAAACACTAAACCCTAAACTCTAACCCAAAACCATAAACCCTAAACCCTAAACCACGAACCCTATAAACAAAACCCTAAACCCTAAAAAGTAAATACTAAAGCCTAAACCCAAAAACCCTAAACCCTAAAGCCAAAACCAAAAACCCAAAACCCTAAACCCAAAACACAAACCGTAAACTCTAAATTGTAAACCCTAAACCCTAGACCCTAAACACTATACACTAAACCCTAAACCTTAAACCCTAAACACAGAGCCCTAAACCCTAAACCCTAAATCCTAAACCCTAAACACTAAACCCTAAACCCCAAACCCTAAACCCTAACCCTAAGCCCTAATGCTAAACCCTAAGCCCTTATGCTAAACCATAAACCCTAAACCCTAAACCTTAAACACGAAACCCTAAACACAAAATCCTAAACCCCTAAGTCCTAAACACTAAACCCTAAGCCCCAAACCCTAATCCTTAAACCCTAAACCCTAAAGCCTAAACCCTAAACCATAAACCCTAAACCCTAAACCCTAAACCCTAAACCCAAAACCCAAAACCCTAATCCCTGACCCTAAACCCTAAACCCTAAACCCTAAACCCTAAACTCTAACCCTAAACAATAAACCCTAAACCTTAAACCCTAAACCCTAAACCCTATACACTAAACGTCAGACCCTAAACCCTATACCTCAACACTAGGCTTAAACCCTAAAACCCTAAACCCAAAACCCTAAACCCAAAACCATAAACCCTAAAACCCTAAACCCTAAACCCTAAACCCTAAACCCTAAACACTAAACCCCAAACTCTAACCCTAAACAATAAACCGTAAACCCTAAACCCTAAACCTAGTACATAAGACCCGACCTAAACCCTAAAAACTAAACCCTAAACCATAAACCCGAAAACCCTAAACCCTAAAGGCAAAACCCAAAACCCAGAACCCAAAACACAAACCGTAAACTCTAAGCCCTAAAACCTAACCCTAGGCCCTAAACCCTATCCACTAAACCCAATAACTTAAACCCTAAACCCTAAACCCTAAACCCTAAACCCTAACCCCTAAACCCTAAACACTAAACCCTAAACCCTGAACCCTAAATCCAAAACCCTAACCCGAGACCCTAATTTCTAAACCCTACATCCAAACCCCTAAACCCTATGCACTAAACCCTAAACACAAACCGTAAACCCTATACCATAAACCCTAAACGCTAGACCCTAAACACTACGCACTAAACCCTAAGTCCTAAACCCTAAACCCTAAGCCCTAAACCCTAAACCCTAAACCCTAAACGTTAACCCCTAAACCCAAAACACAAAACCCTAAACCCTAAACCCTAAATACAAAACCCTAAACCCGAAACCCTAAACCCTAAACCATAAACCCTAAACCCAAAACCCTATACACTAAACACTAAACCCTAAACAAGAAACCCTAAACCCTAAACCCTAAACCCTAAACCCCAAACCCTAAGCCCTAAAACCGTAAACCCTAAACCCTAAACCCAAAACCCTAACTCTAAACCATAAACCCTAATCATCAAACCCTTGACCCTAAACCCTATACACTAGACCAAAAACCCTACACCCTAAACCTTAACACAAAACTCTAAACCTTAAAACCTCAACCCAAAACCCTAAGCCTAAACCCTAAACCCTAAACCCTAAACCCAAAACCCAAAACCCTAAATCCTAAACCCTAGGCCTAAACCAACGCTAAACCCTAAAACCTAAACCATAAACCTAAAACACTAAACGCAAAACCCTAGACACTTAACCCTAATCCTTAACCCTAAACCCTAAACCTTAAATCCTAAACCCTAAAACCCTTAACCCTAATCCCTAAACCTTAAACACTAACCCTAAACCCTAAACGCTAAACCCTAAACCCTAGACCTATACACTAAACCTTAAACCCCAAACCCTAAACCCTAACCCTAAACACTACTCCCAAAACCCTTAACCCTAAACGCTAAACCTATAAACCTAAATCATAAACCTAAACCCTAACCCATAAACCCTAAACACTAAACCCTAAACCCTAAACCCTAAACCCTAAACTCTAACCCTTGAACCCTAAAAGAAAAACCCTAAGCCGAAACCCTAAACACTAAATCCTAAACCCTAAACCCTAAAACATAAAAACTAAACCCAAAACCCTATGCACTAAACCCTAAAGACAAATCGTAAACCCTATACCCTAAACCCTAAACGCTAGACCCTAAACCCTAACCGCTAAACCCTAAATACTAAAAATTAAACCCTAAATCCTAAATCCAAAACCTTAACCCAAAACCCAAAACCGAAAACCCTAAACCCAAAACTCCGTACACAATACCTTAAACTCTAAACCCTAAACCTCAAACACTAAACTCTAAACCCTAAGCCCTAAACCCAAAACCTTGAACACTAAACCCAAAGCCCAAAACCCTAAACCCTAAACCCTAAGCCCAAACGCTAAACCCGAAGCCCTTACGCTAAACCATAAACCCTAAACCCTAAACCTTAAACCCAAAACCCAAAGCCGTAAATCCTAAACCCCTAAACCCTAAACCCTAAACCCTGAACCCTAAACCTTAAACACTAAAACTTAAACCCCTAATCCCTAAACCCAAAACCCTAAGCCCTAAACCCTAAACCCTAAACCCTAAACACTAAGCCTAAACCCTAAACCCTAAACCCTAAACCCTAAACCCTAAACTCTAAACCCTAATCCCTAACCCTAAACCCTAAACTCTAAACCCTAAACCCTAAACCCTAAACCCTAAACTCTAACCTAAACAATAAACCCTAAAACCTAAACCCTAAACCTTAGACCCTATACACTAAACCCTAAACCCTAAATTCTATACGTTAACACTAGGCCAAAACCCTAAAACCCTAAACCCTAAACCCTAAACCCAAAACCCTAAGCCCTAAAACCCCAAACCCTAAACCCTAAACCCAAAACACTAAACCCCAAACTCTAGCCCTAAACCATAACCCATAAACCATAAACCCTAAACCCTATACACAAAACCAAGCCTAAACCCTAAAAACTAAACCCTCATCCATGAACCCTAAAGCCCTAAAACCTAAAGCCAAAACCCAATACCCAAAACCCAAAACCCTAAACCCAACACACAAACCGTGAACTCTAAACCCTAAAACCTAAACCCTAGACCTAAAACCCTATAAACTAAACCGCAAACCTTAAACCCTAAACCCTAAGCCCAAAACCCTAAACCCTAAACCCTAACCCTAACCCCCAAACCCTAAACACTAAACCCAAAACCCAAAACCGTAAACCCTAATCCAAAACCCCAACTTGAAACCCTAAACCCTAAACCCAAAATCAAAAACCCTAAACCCTATGCACTAAACCCTAAACACAAACAATAAACCCTATACTCTAAACCCTAAACCCTAGACCCTAAACACTATACACTGAACCCTAAACCCAAAACCCAAAACCATAAGCCCTAAACCCTAAAACCTAAACCTTAACCCCTAAACCCAAAACACAAACCCAAAC